>NW_026858883.1:0-8285 GCF_026571515.1 Ruditapes philippinarum
AAAAATTTTAAATTTGGTAATAACTTTGGTAGTATTTTGCAACAGCTAATGTTTCCTTTTGTAATAACATTTGCCACCATACTGCTTCAACCACATATAAACCTGTCTTTGCCTATATTCCACGCAAGACTTGATTGATATTCTAAAATTGTTAATCATTGATAATACAATGGACATAACTGACCTTTGTATTTGCTTTAATTTTAGCTGGCAATTTTCTCTCGTCTGCCAGTCGATTTTAACACCTTAAGATTGTTGAGTTATTCGTCTTGCCTTGAGGCAATAAAGCATGCAATAATTTACGAAATGTTGACGATTGATCTAATTATCACTTCATTTCCAGCTCGTGAAAAGTCCCTATTTCACTCATTTGACTAACGAAACAATATTCTCTGAATATTTGAGCATAAAGTAAAATTCTTGTATAATACAATTCGTCATCTGTTAGTGCGACCATTTTCCTGACAATTTCTATGAAAATCTTATCTTACAA
The DNA here is from genome assembly GCF_026571515.1 of Ruditapes philippinarum. Classification (NCBI taxonomy): domain Eukaryota; kingdom Metazoa; phylum Mollusca; class Bivalvia; order Venerida; family Veneridae; genus Ruditapes; species Ruditapes philippinarum. The sequence continues at coordinate 494 of NW_026858883.1, forward strand.
TTAGTTTAATCGGTCAAGTTCAATATGGCAAACATCTAACGATAAACAACTCATTTTTGGTAAGATGAGTAGGTCTTAAAATTTATAATCTTAGATCATTATTCGATGAGTTAATCAAAATTATACTAGGTATTATCATTGCATTTAAAACAATCAAATTAGAACGAAATTACTTTCAGAATGTAAAGGTTCTACTTTTTAAATTTCAAAACTCATTTTAACTCGTTTTCGTGTTGTAATCATTTAAGCTTACATTCTATACTTACATAAAAACATCGGCTTCAAAATATCCGAAATTGTATAACCTACAATATATAAATTTCGCTCGAATTGTAAGAGAGGTATAATTAGAAATGATGCTTTAAAACGTTTTGACATTTTTATGGCGATCCTTTTCTAGGATTTTATTTTCATTTTTAATAACTTATCTGTACATCGTTCATGTCAAAACTAATACTCCACCAAGCAGATAATGTCAGTTATACAGAATAGATTTTAGTACGATTGTGTAGGAAGCCAGTCTCTAAAGTCTGATCCGCGCACCAATCAGTACTAAACAGTGGGTGTTAAAAATGTTGCTACAGAAGACAACGGCTTGCCACTGAGGTAATTTGAACTCCCACGGACAGCAATCCTAATAATTCTTCTTCGTTAATACATTATTGCAATATTTCACTATTTGTATTTTTCAAAACAATTTTTGTAGCTATTATTTTTATCAATTGAGATATTAATCGAACTGCCATTTATTTCTAGTTAAATTTTATCAAACAAGGCAACAATCAATACATTATTTTATTATTTTAGTTTATACAAAATTATTAAAAGCACTTTTCGTGTGTTTTTTAAATTAAGATACATTTATTTGTCTACTATAATTGAACATAGATTCTTTACCTTACAGATTAACCAAAGAGATGATGTGTGGAATATTAAAATTCCATTTAGGTGTATTTTATCATTCAAGAATGTTTTACGATTAATTCAGCAATTTCTCAAGAATTGTTTAGTGATTTGTTTTAAATAGAAAGTGTTTGTAGTATAATCCAACACTCTTTTAACAAATTTGTAAAGGAATCGATTTTGTACAAAAATCTGAAATACTGTGTTTTTGTTAATTTATTTTTACAAGAATGGAGTTCATTTGACCCTGTTGCTACAGATGAACAAAATAAAAACTCATTAACATTTGTCATTATCTGCAATGAAATTTATTTTAACATTGAAATAAAAATTAATGAAATATTGCACCAAAATAACTTTTACATTCCTTCCTTGATTGGATGATATTTTGACATGTACAAACATTAGATTCATTCTAAAAATCATACTGTTAGAAAAAGGAGATCATCATGCAAATTTAAATCCGTTATAAAACGTCCTTTTAATTGAAATAGGAATGCAAACCTAGTTGATGAACGTAATTAAACATACGGAAGCTTGAAGAAATGTTGTTTTAACAGTTTTACAATATTAACATAAATGCAAACAACAATAAAAATAAAGCGTGAATTTTAATATAAGAAATTGGAAATTAAGAAAATATATTAACTTCGATCTAATTTCATTCCCCAAGTGCAATGTTGGACGTATTGTTGCTAATCAAAGTTTCATTTTGCGCTTTTGTATCGGAATAAATTGATTGCTTATCAAATCAAAAAACCTTTTGATACATATGCAAATGTCCTAAACTTTATACCTGTTACTTAATTTTCACAAAGCATTTTTCACTGGTTCAAAATCAACAAGAACAGTATGAGATTTTTAGTTGTGTCAACAATGATTAATTTGGAAAAATAACTAATTGTAATTACTATAATAATGTATCGAACATCAGATTAATGCTTTAAAAATCATAAAGCGTCACAAAAACACTACTGACATCAATAAATGGTGTGTATTTAGTGTGCGGTACTAAAGTGACATTATGCCCAATCTAAGTGTAAGTGGTGGATGTACAGGTCAAGGTCAAAATAACTTTAGACTTTGGCTTAATTGCCTTCAGTTCTATAATCAAGTTGATGTGTATTATCAATAACCCACATAACTAACAGAAAATGCTAAAAATATCCATCAGAATGTATAGATAAAAAGATTGAGGCAGTCTTTTGAATGTTTAGGCAGTTTTATCCTATACACTTTTCTTTAACAAGTATTGGTCAATGACCATTATAATATTCAATCTTTTTAAAACTTTTTATCAATTTAAACCTGACAAGAAAAACAAATGAGCAAAATGTCACTTAAAAGAAAGATACAGTATATATAAACAGCATGTTACAATTTTAGACTGTAATCACACCGTTATGAATATGATAGTTGGTTATAGAATTTATCAGAAGTTGGAACATGTTAACAATAATCTAATTTATATTGTGATAAACAAGCGCTTCAATTTTTTGTAACACAATTAACAATGATTCTCATTTGTTTCTCTTCAATTTTTACCTTAATTGTGGAACTCATTAGTGTTTGCCAAAACAAGTTTAAATGAGTAAAAAGAGGTTTTTGCTTAGCGAGCGTTTATTCAACAGAGTTTTACTATTACTTTGGAGATGATGTTAATTACGAAAAACATTAATAACAGTAATAAAACTGAAATTAAGGGTAAATGTTTCGCTTGATGATATTTTTATTGCTTGATTTATTAAATATTGTTCTTGTTTCATTTTCAACATTTATATATGATGCCATATTGCTCACGGAATATAAATTTAATGTTTAACTGACCTTACTTATGCCTTGCATCTTATGAATATTAACTTACAGTGGTAAAATAAAGTTTTATTTCAATAATGATTAAAAAGAGTGTTTACATATTTTCTAAACGAGATTTCAAGACTTCCTTACATATTTTTCTTACATCATAGTTAACTATATTACTGAATAGTATAATTTTGTTAAAGTACTCTTGTAAAAATTGATTTATGAAAGATTAACAAATATTTTACTCTTTCGTTTTTTCTTCTAAATTTCATATGATTGATTAATTTAAATACATTGAGACTGACAACAACGAAAGAGCACCCAACGTTTTAAATGTTTACTTATTAATTTAATTGAGTTTATTTATTAAAAGTATATTGATTTTAATGAAGTATATAGAAGCTTGATCAATATATGAATAAAGAAACTTTACTGATACTTTCATCATTATATCCTGTAAATATGCAATCTTTTTTGCCAGTTGAATAGTATACTAAGTTCTGCAATTTTATAGGAATTGTCTCAAAGAGAAAAACAGAATCTCTAAAGAAAGTCCAACACGGCAAAATTGTAAAACGCTGCAGGCTCGGTTTGATTGAGCCTGTTCATGGACGGTACTGGAAAGTGCAAGTTACCGTCCACGCCCCATAGCACCGGCTTAAGCAGAATTCAAAACAATATTTCAATACATGGCTTTTATGAAAGTAATAAACACATAATTATCCCATGGTTTGAATTAAAATTGGCATTTGTGAGGAGATTTACATTTTTACACTGCTGTGTTTCTGTTCTTTGTTCGTTTTACTTTAACAGGCATTTACTTTTACATTTACGTTAATAACCGTCCATATTTACAGGCGATTTGCCAGTTTGTTATGCAAAAATAGATCTTAAATTGGCCTGGCGTTTCTTCATATTCTTAATTTCATTAACCAGATGTATGTTTCGAGAATGTATTATTATTTTGTAAAATGAACCATTTTGCTTAAATACAACAGCTGAAACTGGATGCATTTCTGATAACTATACCAGTTGGTATATTTAATACTGTATGCATTGTGTTACTGGCCAAAGAATGGTATTCAAATGTCATCTTAAGATGGCAGATAATTAATAGCTATAAATCCAAAAATTGCTAACCCAACAAGAAATAAGATATTTTATAGTATTTCTAAACATTGCTTAATTCTTTTTTTCGACATCACTTCTAAATTATCATAGTTTTTAATGTTCATGTAAGCCTTTATAGCTAAAACAAATGTAGCCTATAGCTTTATTACGAATTTTTTTAAAACTATCTATGAGCTTTATAAAAAACATTAACCTGGTGATGAAATAAACTGTGTGGTAAATTCATGGCAATAGAACAAGAAGTGTGGTGGAGTTAAAAATATAAAATACAGTTTATAATTCAGAAATATATTGTGTGATATATTGAAACGAATGTCGTGTTATCAAAATTGTACTTTTTCCAATTATTATAAATGACTCACACTGGACAAATTAACAAATATAACATTTTGTCAAATACAGTGTAAGCAGTTTTCAAATGATAGCATGTGCATTATTAATGATTTTGAACGACATAATTGTCTTTCTAAAATAAATATTGAAATGTTGAAGTTAAAATGTTTATTGGAATATGAACAAATTTGAAACTTAAAAGAACGTCCGAAACGGTAATTAATTAGTATGGTGCAGACCTTGTTTTTATTTAACATGTTTATGGACATCAGTCTCAGATATAATCTTCCGTCTACGCCCCCTAGCCTAGTACCGGTTGTAGCGAAATTCTACATTTGTATATCAAACTGGTGAAATTTAGATTTTGTTATTAAACCGATATGTTCTTGTATATGAAGTCTACTTGAACCAGAACATTTTCCCGCCCGATGACAGAAATAACACAAGAATTTGTCATTTATTTATGAGAACAGAATAATTTGTTTTGAATTTACTTTCATCATATTGTATAATATTCCACTGAATTAATTCATACATTGCTATTATGCTGGATCGTTCATGACGGCCACAATTACCTTGAGCATTGAATATCATCAGAAATGTATAGAACAGCCTCTCCTGTTGTAAATGTTAAATGTGTTTAATAAAATATCAAACATGCTTGCATTATTACTTTTGATTTTAAGCACGTGCTGCGGAACTTCGGAATATCTGAACATTTTTGTCAACAGCACTGAACCTTAATTTTGTTAATTGTTTTAATATAAAGATAATTGAAAGCGTTTACACATTCTATTTTGCTTTCAAGGGTGTGGCTTAGTCATTTGTTAAAAGACTAACTATCACAACATTGTCTGATACATCAACATTTAGATCGGAATAGCCATTCGAAGTTTAAAAACTGCAAAAGAATACGGATTTAGAGATGACATAAGAAATATGATGTCTGCTGTAATATAAGCATATGTGCATTTAGATAATTTTCAAACATAAACAAAATATGTATGCATACATAATTTTTTAATTAATTTACATAAAAAGGAATGTTTTTAATTTTATAAGGGTACAAACAAAGTAATGCAAAATTAAATTTGAAAGCAGTTTAAGTGTCCAGATATGAAACCCTTAATATACATGAGTCTCGTTATGCTATTCTTAAACAATTCTAGAAAACAACAACTACTACTATTATTACTACTACAGCAGCAGCAACAACAGCAACAACAAAACACCTGTTTTAGTAAATTAGTTTGGCATGCATGCTTAAATTCAACTAGAAGGGAGACTTGTGTCAAGACATTAGAAAATGTAAACAGGAAGGAGAACCAATGCTTTTTGGGAAGCATTGAAACAAAATAAAACATCTGGATGTACAGACTGACAGAACTGTTTATAAACGTGTCAAAAATTGATTTAATTTCATAAAATCTGGAAATTGCTGGCACATCCGAAAATGTGTGTGCTATTTTTATAAAGAAAATATTTGCGGGCATTCTTGAAATTGTTTAGATTCTGAGTTATAACAAACTTTTCTTTTTAAACATCAAATGAGGTTCGTTGAATTTAATTTGTTTTTCAAATTCAAAACAATTTTGAACAACAGCATTAAAAGTCGAGTATTCAGCTTTTAAACTGGTTGATACATATTATCTTTCAATTAAATTTGATATATATTTGAACAATAAACTTTATTTGATTAAAATTTGTGTACGTACTATAGGCTTATCTAAAACATTGACTTGTCTTTATGTTAGAACACATAGAAAACAATAAATGCATTAAATGTACTGTTTCTGTCAAAAGCATACCTCAAAATACTGTCGACAAATTACTTTAAGTAAACTATGTAATTTGTAAAAAAGTTGATCTAAGAACATACGAGTTCAATGTTATACAATACGATCTCATTTAGACAATTTAAGTGTCCATGTATCGTTGATTTATTCCGTAATTTCATTGATGGGCAAGATGTCTCAAGGAGAGATAATATCATAGATATAAGCAAAATTGCATTATTTCAAATTTCAATAAATCAATGTTTAGATGTATATCATTCAGTCCGTACCCCTATAAAAGAATGTTATAAATTATTTAAATGTAACTTATGTCAGTACCGTACAATAAATTAGACCATAACGATAACAATAGAGAGCCCTTTAAACAAAAAACGATGCAAGCAGTGAAGTTTCACACAAATTAGGAAAATGGTCAAAACACTCGTGGACCTAAATAAGATGCAAAATACCTATGATTAACCGATCATATCGCTTCTACATAAGCAATAGAGTGATTCCTACTAACATTTATTTAATTTTTATATTTGCTTTATTGGCGACGCCGGTGAGCGGCGTCGTCTTTTATGGAACGCTTTTTATTTTTGCCTATGGAAGGAGCTGTTATTATTAGCAGTTAATTTCATGTTGTGTTAATTATATTTATTTTGATTCGTAAAAATCAAGTAAACAAATATGTTGTTATATTTGTATTTAATAACTTTATATAAAAAGCATGTGCATTGTGATATAATTTTCACGAAATTGCAGGCTCTGATTAACAGCTTGTCCCTTTGTTTTATTGACAATACTAAAACCCGGATTTCGAATATCGTTGTGGTCTACATTGATGCTCATTCATTTATATATTTTCAAAACTTTCCTACAAGAAGAAAGTTTACCTGCAAATGAGTATTAGGATAGGTAATGGACTGTTGTAAACGATTATCCTATTGATTTTATCCATATTACGTTTATCTGTTGAACAGAATGGTTGTTTTTTACAAAGTGTACCAGTATCCGGATGTTGACAGCTATCCGATTTTCTGCAATTACTGCTGTCACATGGCCATCTACTTTTTTATGAATACTTTACCATTAATTTGCATGGCATAATTAAAATGAGCCTGCAACATTTCTTAATTTTGATGTTTAGGGTGTTCTTTTGGGTTTCATGTTTTCTTTATTTCAAGGGGAAGTAACTCATGTTTACTAAATTATTTGTTCTTTCTGTCTATCTTAGGTATTACTTTACAATTTTTGTTTTATAAAATTTTACCAGTTGTAAGGTCATCAAAAGCATAGAGGCCCTGATGAGTGAATATTGATATATATATACTTTTACTGGCTTTATATACCCAATATTTCATATTTATTTAATAGAAACTTGGAATTATTAATGTTATGTGCATACATTTATATCTTAGTATATTGGTATGATGAGACTTATAATATTTCTGAATTTAAAGAGTTGCAGTTATGTCATTATTATTAAAGGGATGAGACTTTCATTTAAAGTTATAAATGATAATACATGTATTGATTGAAAATGTCCTGAAACTTGGATCAAGCAATATAATTGATAAAGCCTCAAAAAATCATGTTCTGAATAGTTATTTCTAATTTTTTTCTAACATGTGCATAGTTTTGAAAAGGACAGGTTCTGTCTTATCTATTTGTAATGGAGGGACACCGGTCTCAACCTCCAGGTCTCCTGAGTCAACCCGACAACAGACTTTACATTAGATAGTAGATTGTTACTTGTCCTTGAATAAATTTGTACACTAAATTTTATAGTGGGTGATTTGTGCCACATGAAACCAACAAAGTACAAAAAGTAACCGGGCGCC
>NW_026858884.1:0-20307 GCF_026571515.1 Ruditapes philippinarum
AAATAATCTTTTTTCCCCTTACCCTTAAAAAGTCTTAAAAAGTTTCCCCATTTCAAGGGGTTGGGGTTTAAATTTAATCAGAGTTTAAAAATAATTCCCTTTATGACAGACACAAGGGTAATGGGTAATTTCAACAAATTCAAAATTTTAAATAAATATTTTTAAATTACATCAAAACCTTATACAGAGCACTATATATCCCTGGTTAAAAAACCATAAACGTAAATTTTTTTTTTCACAATTTTTTTTTCATTCACGGGGCATAAACATAATTCAATTTGGGATTGTAAAATCTCCGTAACAAATTTTTAACCATTAATATACCCGCCGGGGGGGGTATATAACAACTTTTTATCACCGGCCAGGGGATGGGTTTTCTCCGGGGGAACGGGGTCCGAAGGGTTTTTTTCTTTAAAAACCCTTATGGGAAGTAAATTATCCCCACATATGTTTTAAATATATCTGCAATAACCCATATAAAAGTAATATTATATTTAAAAAATATCTTTTCGCACACAAAGTGGCCGACCCAAAGACCCCTGGGCCGTGAATTAAAATTTAATTTTTTAATGTACGTAAATCGTCCCACATTCTTCATGTAATTAGGGAAAAGTGGGTCACAAAAGGGACTTTTTTAACAATATAATTTTTCAAAAGCAAAGGATCCAGGTGATTTTTTCCCCCAAAAAGTCAAAAATCATTGCACAGGGTGTCCCGGGGTAATTCATTAATGCCGGAAAAATAATTTCTGGGGTTTTAAAATGTTAACAGGGGCATTAATACTGGGCTGAATTTATTTCCCCTTAACACAGCAAATTTTCCCAAACCTGGGGTTTCATAAATCCCCTTTTGCCAAATCATGATGATTTAGTAATATATGAGACTAAGTAATTTTACAGTCTCTGCATACTAATTTAACAATTAATAGTAATTTGTTACATTTATTCTCATTTATAGGTGGTCGGGTGGAGAAAGGGGTGAGGGTATGGGGTGAACAGTGTGGTTTTTACCCTGCAACAGAACAAAGTCAATATAATTATAAAGATCATCATGAAAACTGCATCTATCAATATTAAAATATTTTTTACCAGTAACATCAGCATACTTTCATGAATTTTTTTTTCAGTCAAAAACCTTGCTTTTTTTTCAGTCAAAAACCTTGCTTTTTTTCCCCCTGCACTACAAAAGAATCTGACATTTTCATTCACAGAGTCTGAATGAATAAATGCTATAATTTGTATTTTATTGAATAATTCTGGGAAAAAACTATTCCCTTTTTAATATAATAATTCTATAATAATCAAACCACAAAACGAACACTGGGGACTTCCCTTAAATTTTAGTAGTATTTAAAAATATATTAAAAAAGGGGGGGGGAGTGGGGGGGTTTGGGTATTTTCACTCCGTCAAGGGCCCGTAAGCCCCCATTGAATTTACCAGAGCACAGTTCCCCCACCGGGATTCCTGGCCGGGGCGGTCGAGCAAACCCTACCAGTACTTTAAGGTTTTCCTTTTACTTTTTCAAAAAGGAAATGAAACTTTTGTTTCTGCCAGAGCGGGAGGTCAGTTCCCCAAAGACCGTTGGGAAAAGGAATTTTAAAGATCAAACACAACGGGGAAAGGGGACCTGCCCCGGTTTCCGGGGGAAATTGGGGCCCCGGGGGCGCCCAATTTTACAGTCGAACGCCTTTTACCTTGAGCATGGGAAAGGGTAAAATTAACAGGATTTAATCAGTTTTTTTTATAGTGTTAAACTTTTATTTTATTATTTTTTTTCGTAAAAAAAACTTTGGGTTTTTCCCCATTTTAAAAATGGAGGTTGCACTTTTTAATAAACAAGGGCACATTTCCCGTTATATTTTAAAGTGTAAAATGTTTTTCTTTGGTTTACAAAATTACAAAATGACCCCCACTAAAATATGAACATTTTTCCCCGGGGGGCAAGATTTCTGTTTTTGTTTCAAAAAATTTTGAATTGGGAAAAGGGCTCAATAAATAAGTTGCCTTAAAATAATTGGGTATTGCGGGTCTCGTGGGGATTTTTTTTTTAAAGAAAAGTTTTTTTTTTTTCCCATTATTATTTGATATTTCTGTTTTGTGGGTTAAAATTTTCATAAATACAAAATTTTTTTACATCCCTTAAGATAAAGATGAATATCATGGAAAAATAACAACAAATCTTATGATTACAATGTTATGTATATCTTAACATTTCAAAAACCAGTAAGCCCAAAGCTCAATGCTATGCAAGGGAAATCTTGAATGTTAACATCAAATTCACTCCATAATCAAAACACACAGCGCCTTCAAATCAAACTTTCTTTTAAATAAGTTTTAACATTCAACCATCCTGAAATTACTAAAAACAGGGTGTTGCCAAAGTGCAAACTTTAAAACACTTGATCTTTTAAATATAATAAAACTTTCATTCAAGGAAAAGATTCCCGCCTTAAAATAGGTCCAGCATTTGACACAAAAGCCCAGTAACCCTTGCATGAGACTGCCAATGGGTACATTCAGAAAGTATGATGGAACATTAATTTACAGCAAATAGTCAATATGGCACCAAAACAAACCAACAAACAAATCCCAACTAAAATAATCAAACAAAAATTCTCAAATAAGGTAACACCTATATATTTTCAGGTAAAATAAGAAAATTTTGTAAAATTTGGGGGAGGCGCTGCAATAATGATATAAATCAAAAAAATCCCATATTTTCCCCATTAAAACCGCTGGGCCCCCGGGAAACCCAGCCTTTTAGACTAGTTTTTTCATACTGGAATAAATAGCCAAGGGGGTCACAGGTTAATTTAGGGAAAAACACTAAATAGTCCCCATGACTCAGCAAAAAATTTCTTCTCCCAAACAATAGGGGGCTTTGGGAGACAAAAACAAACTTCTAAAAGAGGCAGAACCAATTTTTTTTTTTTTTTCAGGAAGTTGTTTTCCTTTGGGGTATTTTTACTGGATCAAATTTGTGTTGTCTCGTGAATTAATAGATACCTGAAGAAGCTTGTGGCCCAGTTTGGCATAATGCATTCAAAGGCTTCAAAGCGGGCTCTTTACTGAACATCTAGGTCAAAATGGCTACATACAGTACATGATCACCATTCTCCTGATTCCTTATTTTGGCTGGCAAGGTAAATTTAAATGACTTTTTTAAATGTCCCAAAAATAGCAATTACAGTAACATGCTACTAACTGCAAACCCATTTGCAAACACAAAGACATCCTTATCAAGACAAACAAAATTTTGAAAAACAGAAACTATTGCTAATTTAAATCAAAAACAAATAAACATCTGATTGGCTGTCATGGCCAGAATTAACATTTAACCTCAACCCCCAATGAAATTTTTATTTTGTATAGTTTTTTATTTTTTCAAAATTACTCCAATGACAAAAGCTGCTTTCTAGTTATGGCCTTGCTAAAAATGTTCCAAAAATAAAAAAACTTCATGAGCGTAAAAACTTGAATGTGTATGACCACTCAGTAAACATGAATCTAGAATTCTTGAAAGATCAAACTAATTATTTTTTAGAGAAAATACATTACAATGCTTGTGTAAACAAATATACATGGCCACAACTAAGATATGGTAATAACATAAACATCTGCTGGTAGAAAACCTGGGGATATAGAATCTCCCCTGATCAAAACATAAACAAATTAATATATAATCCAAACATGTATAACTACATTAATAAACAGTTGCCTCATGAAAAAGCTGCACTGTTTGGAATTGATTAGTCCCTGAGACCATGGGATAATTTACCATAAATCACACTCCAGGAACATTCATACAAACTGGGAATTAATGCATTAAAGCAGCACGCCTCCATATTCATGATAATTTTCATGAAAATTTTGAAAATGTATCTGAGTGTTTAATATTGTGAATCAACCAAAAGGGGGAAAACCCTTTTTCCAAAATTTTAAAGAAAACTTAAAAACCCAGTAAATTTCCCAAAAAATGGGGTCTAAAAATGCAAAAACATCTTTTACTGCGTTAGTAAAAGGGGAGTAAAATAAAAGTTTTAAATACTGAAAAATCAGTCTTTTAATCCCCCAGAACATGTAAGGGTATTTCCCGAATTTTGAATTTTTTACTTTTCCCCAAAGATGGGGGTACCCTTTTTTTCCCAAAGTTTTTTATTTAATTCATCTGGGGGGTAAACAGGGTTTAAACCCCGCATGAGTTAAAGAGGGTTTTTTTTAGGGGGAAATAGTTTTCAAAAATAAACAGGCCTCTACTTTCATAAGAAAGCATTGACCTAGTGGTGACCTTGACCTTTGACCAAATGACTTCTATGTCAGGTAGACCTTATCAAGTTGCATTTGAAATTTGGTGGTTGTAGGTTATGTTATGGTCAACTGGTGAAAGTTTAAAAGTGAAAGTTTATGTATTTGATTGCAACAATATAAACGTTACTTTCAAGTTCAGCAAAAAAGTGAGATTTGGAGGTTGTAGGTTATGTTATGGTCCAACAGACAGCTAGGCAAGCCAGACCAGAACAAGTTATCTATCGTCAATCGATCAGGGGGCTGGGAGAATGGCAGAACAACAAACTTAGCATTGGAATAATCAGTTATTAACAAATAATCAGCAATTATCCAGGGGTCACTTGAGCATGCTAATAATCTGATGGTCGCTCTAGTATGCTTATTATCTCAGGATCACTTTAGCATGCCTATAATTACAAATGTACATAGGGGTCACTCCAGAATGCTATATATCTAAAATGTCACTTCAGCATGCCTATAATTACATAGGAGTCACTGTAGTATGCTTAGTTATCCTCATTGTTATTTATCTATTATCTATAGGTCACTTTACCTTATTGCACATGCAGCCATCAGATTCCCCCTTCATCTTGTCATGGAAAGTGTTTTTACATGTTACCAGACCAAATGGCTTTTCATCACAGGATGTTTGCTTTTACTCCAGTTACCAAGAATGTTTGTACCAATAATGAGATGCGAGAAAAAATTTCTAACCAATGCAACACATCTATCAATAGTATCATTGATGTTTGAACAGTGTAGACATGTAAAGATACTGAGGGCTGGTCAGAAATTGGGCATACACGGTTTGATCAGGAAAACAGTCAAGCAGTCCGAGGGTTGATAAAAAGCAAGTTTGAGGGTTTTTGGTCAAGAAACAGCTATGGTTTGTTTCAGAAGACAGTCGAGGTTGATCAGAAAACAGTTTATGGATTGATAAAAAAAAAAACAGTTGAGGGTTGATAAGGAAACAGCGAGGGCTGATTAAAAAATAGTCGAAGGGCTGATAGAAACATTCCTGGATTGTTCGGGCTAACAAGAAAACAGACGAGAGCTGATCAGAAACATTCTAGTGTTGTTCAGAAAAGAGCAGAAAGTTGGTCAGAAAAATTCCAGGGTTGTTCAGAAAACATTTGAGAATTGATCAGAGTACAGTCTAGGATTTATAAGAAAACAGATAAGTGTTGATCAGGTAACAGTCAAGAGCTGATCAGAAAACAGTCAAGGTTAGAGCTGATCAGACGACTGTCGAGGTTTGATCAGAAAACACTTACAAAGAAATTTTCGAAGCAAAAACTCAGTTCTCAGGTATTTGATTGGTCAGAAACCGACACAGAATGTACACTGACCAATAATAATCCTGAGATTTGATAAAGTACAGGAAAAATATATTTTAATCTCAAGGCCAGACTTTGTAACTTTGTTAACCTGTTATGTTAAGGTATTTCTGTCAAACAGCTTATATACATATGATAATTTACAGCATTTTTTTTCTTTGCCTATAATTACAGATTTTCCTTGCAAACAGCTAAAATAATAAACATCAATCCACGCTTAATCCAGGTGTTATGTTAATTTTACAGTTTTTTGCCAACCCTGGAGAAAAAATATCCCAGTTGAGAAATTTCTTCAATTGATGTCTATAAAAAATACAAACACACACACATTTCTTGTGTTCCTTATGTTTTGCCATGTCTATGGTAACATTGTTATGTTACTGGAGCATACAGTAGCATAATAGCATGAAACGAATGTTCGAATCTAAACTTGATAAGCTTCGATCGGACCTCATGGAAAACATTGACTGTAAAGTACGGGCCTTGCGTGACGAGTTGTCAGTCGATATCGCACGAGAGAGTAGTCGGATTTTGAACAGGTAGCGAAAAAACTTTCAAGGCATGCAATCCCGGATTGACACATATTTGAGCAGACGACCCTTTCACGTCAGACAGACAGTTCTCAGTCATATGACCTCACGGATCATCAACAACGCAACTACCCTCGATGACCCAGATATTACTATTAACGGCGAGCGATTAAAATACACTGAAGGGGAGGATTTAAGGCAGTTAGCGAAACGACTTATAAGCACGTTAGGGGAGCGACGTCTCATCAAATGTCTAATCACAGGTGCGGTGAGACTCCCAAAACTCGGTTTTTTTCAAATCGCCCACCATTACTTAAAATAAGTTTTTCAAAATGTGCACGAGAAAGTTCTGGTACATTAGAAACAAAATTGACTCTCAAAGCTCAAATACATACAAAGACGTCTAACATTAAGAGTTTCAAATCACGTGTAGAAAGACTTATAAGAAATGAATGCACGTGCGATCCCTCAAGGAATTACCACAAGGAACTGGATTACGCGTCAACGCAAATGGACGTATTATGCGTCGTGCGCAAGATCAAGATAGTAATACGAGAAGCTAGGATGAACCCCGTCTCAGTGGTACTATTAAGCTCGTACACCTCAATGTTTGCGGACATGGACCAAGAGAAAAAATAGTGAACTTAGGACTAGCTTAATAAAATCAACAAACGCCGACATAGTATCATTATGTGATGACACATTTAAATGGAAACGATGTTATATAAATGTAACAGATTATAAGTGGTTTGGATTCAATAGACTCGATTTACATAGAAACGCTCCAAAAGCATCAGGAGGTGTAGGTTTTCTGGTGAAAAATACATTATGCGAAACGTACGACACTTATATTGTAGATAAAACATATGATGGCATACTCATCATGAAATTTGTAAATAAGAAAAGTGCATATGAATTTGTCGTCTGCTCGTGCTATCTACCTCCCAGAAAACTCGACAAGGGGCAGAGACGCCCGGAGGGATTTTATTCACATATATTAGCACAAATATACCTTAACAGTGAAAGTGATTCACTTTTTTTGGCTGGAGATTTTAACTCTCGTATTGGTTCATTATCGGATGTAATTAGTGACGTTGATTTCTTACCATGTAGACATATTCTTGATAAAAACAGTGAACCAGCACGGACATGAGTTCTTAGAATTCCTATGCGAGGCCAAATATTGTGTATTAAACGGTAGATTTGTTGATTCAGAAGACAATTTCACATCAATATCACGCAAAGGGAAATCTGTGGTTGATTATATTTGTGTCCCACATGACGTTTTAAATATGTGTAAGAACTTCAGTGTTTTAACTGTACAAATCCATTGTTGATCAATTCGGATTACACGGACTTCTAGGTGAAAGGTCAAGATTACCAGATCATTGTCTGCTTGTAACGGAATTTAACGTGTTGGATTATGATGACAATTCTCGTACATATGAGAGCGATATCCCGTTACGCTATAATCTTAATAGAATACCGGAAGACTTCATGTGTAGTGAACTTGCCAGGAGGGCATTAATATAGAGATTATTAACCGCATTGAAATAAGCCGCGAGACACAGTCTGACATGGATTCAATTTACGGATTATTATGCGATACACTAATTACTGAAATGAATAATACCATCCCGAAATACAGCCACACAAAACGTTCAGGCAAACGCTTTAAAAATAAAAAGCCCTTTTGGGACGAAACACTGTCACAACTGTGGAAAGATATGTCAGATAAAGAGAGAAAGTTTTTAAAGTGTAAAGACAATAGGCCAGTGCGTAACGCGTTACGAACGGAATATATAAACGCTAGGACTGTTTTTGATAAAAAACTAAGACAATCGGAGCGAAGATACCGTGATTCAATAACACTTGAAATTGAGGATTTATCTTCGAAAAATCCTAACGATTTTTGGGAAAAAATCCGAACGTTAGGACCAAGACAAAATAAATCAATTCCCTTGGAGATTATAGAAAACGGACAAATAATTACAGATGAAAATCGTGTACTTGAGACATGGAAACGTGATTTTGAGAAACTTTATAATGGCGAAGTTGATGAAAATTTTGATGAAGAATTTTACAATCTGAAAAAAAGTGAAAAACAGTCAATTGAGTCCGACATGCTTGACCAATTATACGTGCAAAATTCATACTTGAACAATGATATCACATTAGAGGAATTGTCAGCTATTGTCATGAAGGCTAAATCAAAATCATCATCCGGATATGATAAAATACCATACGATGTTTTAAAATTTCCCAATGTCATATCAGTACTTCGGGAACTTTTTCAACTGGTATTGGATACATGTTTAATACCAACACCGTGGAGAAAATCTATCATATGCCCTATTTTGAAAGACGCTACTACAGATGCAAGAATACCTATGAACTATCGAGGGGTTAGTTTACTTTCATGCATAAGTAAACTGTATAGTGCCTTTATTAAACAAAAGGATAACTACGTATTTAAACCAGCACGATATGCTCGCGGACGAGCAAAATGGATTCCGCAAAGATCGCTCGTGCGAGGATCACATTTTCACTTTAGACAGTATCACAAAGAAACAATACATCCGTTATGGCAGCATTCATTGATCTAAAAAAAGTGTTTTGATTTCATTGACAGAGACATGATGCTCTACAAACTACTATCAAACAAGATTGACGGCAAAATATACAACTCGATAAAAAATATATACAGTAGTTCTACGTCATGTGTACGCATTAATAACAGGCTCACAGACTGGTTCATTTGCCCGAAAGGAGTGAAGCAGGGATGTAATTTATCGCCGACACTTTTTGCCATCTTCGTAAATGACCTTGTTCAGGAAATTAATGACCTTCATCTTGGAATTAAAATGAATGAAACATCATCAATCTCAATGCTACTTTATGCGGATGATATAGTTCTCATCAGTAACAACTCCGAAAATCTACAGATCATGCTTAATACCATGCATAACTGGTGCAAGCGGTGGAGGGTGTTGATTAACTGTGAAAAGTCAAAGGTTATGCATTTCCGGAAAGGACGAACAAAGCAATGTGATCACATATTTAAAATAGGTGATAATTCTTTAGAGACAGTAGACAGATATAAATACTTAGGTGTTATCCTCCACGATAAACATGACTTTACATATAACTGTGAAGCTTTATCAAAGAGTGCTGGTCGTGCTCTTGGTGGAATTATATCAAAGATACATTATTTCAAAAACTGTGGATTTAAAACATTTCAGAAACTATACAATTCCTGCGTGATACCCATTTTGGACTATTGTGCTTCTGTTTTGGGTTATAGAAACTTTCAATCGGCAGATAACACACAAAACCGGGCCATTCGCTATTTCTTGGGAGTTCATAGATTTACTCCAAAACTTGCGCTTTCAGGTGAAACAGGTTGGATACCGTGTAATTACAGACGTTGGTTGTGCATGATCCGTTATTGGAATAGACTTGTGAAGTTACCTAATAATAGGATTACGAAACAGGCATTCAACTGTGACTATGAGAAAAGTGATACAATAAATAATTGGTGCAGTGAAGTGAAGAATATAATGACGAAATTAGACCTCAGTGATCATTTCGAAAATAAATTGGCCATCAATATGGACTGTGCCAATTCAAAAATGATTCAATATTACGCAGACATATGGACTACTGATTGTGAAAACGTACCAAAACTGAGAACTTACACATTATTTAAGACATCCTTCACATGTGAAAATTATTTATTATTAAATTTTAAAAGAAATGAACGCTCATTATACGCGCAGTTTAGATGTGGTATCCTACCATTAAGAATAGAAACCGGTAGATATAGCGGAGAATTGCCTAATCAAAGACTTTGTAATTTGTGCCAAACAAATCAAATTGAGGACGAAGCTCATTTCCTTGTTGTGTGTCCCATTTACAATGATATAAGAACTGTTGTTTTTGGAAATGTTATTTCAAACAATTTATTTAATACAATGGCAGACAATGAAAAACTAGTTCACCTCGTAAACAACCATCAAAATAAAGTTATTAAATTTATTGTACAAGCATATCTGTTAAGGAGAGATTTATTGTATAATAGATCATGATTAATTGAAATTGAACTGTCCTTAAATGCATAACATGTATTGATATGAATTTACTATTATGTTAATAACATGTTAAAATCTATAATACATGCTCAGAATATGATCTTTTGTTAAGGTGACTTATAGGTCCTATGGGCCGGGTGTTCATCTTTGTGTATTTATGTGTATGTATATACGTATAACACATGTCACTATAATAAAGAATTTACTTACTTACTTACTTACTTACTTACAGTAATCATAGGTGACATAAGAAATACTCAAGGATATTAACATGTTTTAGCTCCTCCCTCTGACTTTGCATATTTAATGAACATGTCATATTTTTAACCAAAATTGTATATAATGTTCAGGTTTTTTTATGTTTAAGTTCTTAGGCTACACAAACTCTTTAAAGGGTTATAAATGGTCATTCAAGCTTTACTGTTGGAGGAAACACTCCAAAAATATTGCTTTCAGAATAATACCTCTTGTCTAACAACTATATTTTGTCATGATAGGCAAGTATTCCAAGTTTCATGTTGATACCTTTTAAATTGTTTAAGTCATGGCCTAAATTAAAGTTTTTACACCATTACAAGGACAACAACGACAACTATAAGCAACAGACGAGCTTAAGAAGGAAATATACCAATACCAGTATCAGAATTATATTTCCTAGTTCCAGACCTCTAAACAACATGAAAAACATAAAATTTTAATAAACAACAGAAACTCTTGTTTTTTCTAGACAACACATTTCCCTTGAGAATGTCTCCGGCTTCATTTAACTTAACAAGCCACATGTTTGATACATCATAGCCAGGCAACTGTTTGACAATCCCTGCTTAGGACAAGAATTCCGATATCAACCATGCTGTCATAATGATCCACTGTACTCACAGGATCATTTCCCAGCTTTTAATCAAGTGGAGATATAAATCCAAAAACAAATAACAGTCAAGGTGCTCCAATAATTCAAACAAAAATATAGTTTAGTAACAATGGAATTCTTTGTAACTGTAGCTAAAGCTGATATAATCATTTAGATTTTAAGTGTTCAGCTTATGTTAAGCATGCCAAAGGTTAAACCATTAACTATGATCACATGCTGCTTGAACTCTCGAGTGTGGGATAGAGGGTTACAGGTTCGAGTTACTCTGACCCGAAAAAGGTCAGAATAGGGAACGATCTGAGATAAGCATCGTATATGTCACTGATAAGAGACCTGTTCTAAAAATAGCCACATATCGATAACTTTCGGACAAGGAAACTGGTTAATCTACATGTAGATTATACAACATGTAATGGTTACGAATACTTTTATTCACATTTCTCTCAATGGAAATGATGTTCCTGGAGTTAAACTTGCGTAAAGCATGATTGAGATGGTTTAAAACCATCAGGAAAATAAAGATGATATGGTGAAAAAGAAATAACTTTCGGGGCAATACTTTCCCTGCATGTCAATTTGAGAAAAATGCCGGCGCTTGGCAATTTGTTTTTGTTTCACTGTTTATCAAAATTAGAAATGGTGATATGATATGGTATGATTTTAAGAAATTGGGACTAAAAATGAAAAAGTATCTTTCTGTCCCAGATATACCGTACAAAATTTTGTTTCTATGTAAAATACGCAGATTGGAGAAGTCATGAATCTATCCACCAAAGTGCTACGAGTATTAGATTAATGATTAATATCTTAAATTAATTCTTTAATAATTTTAGAATAAGCAAAACTCTGCATTTTTCCTATTTTACCTAATAAAAAATGCCGATTCTAGTAGTTACTTTATCAGAAATAATGTATACGTACATGCATGCTTGCATGTATATTTAAACTGAATTGACAATTGAGGTCTGTGATTTAACATACACTGTTTACGTATAGACAATAAAATACATTTGTTTTTTATTATATGTCTCGCACAAAATATTTGTTGTTAAAATCATCGCCAATTTAGAATTACTGGTGCATTTTTTAAACTTCGCTTATCAATCAAAAGAGTCAAACTTTTTTCTGCCTGAATGACAAAAACCGTTTTATTGACAAATATAGAGGCCAGAGCAGATTGTGACATATGTTTAAATTTAACTTAAAAGTACAGTGTGTAGTTGTCCCTTTTCTTTTCACACTAAATTCCATTTCCAACTTGTTTGCATTCTACAATTTCTTAAAATATTGCATGTAAACAAAGTAAATATACGCTGATTAACATCATGTATAATGTGTACTCCCTAATCCCTTGTCCGAAAGTCAGTACAGGTGATGTAGTGGTGATAAGGTAAAATCTATTTTTAGAACAGTGTTACCTTCAGATCAAAGGCTATTGCACCTTTAACCATCAGACAAAGTCCCTTGATGACCCCATTTCCTTTTACCTCAGAACTTTATCCCAGAAAATGGCAGCCGCTTTATATAATTACAGGCCTTCTGCAAAGCTAGCTGGATACCTTCCTTACATTGAAGAATATAATGTCTAGAGAAAGATTCAAACCCACAGCAGTGATTGAAAATGATTTGAAGCCACCAACCTTACCCCAAATTGGTCCTAACATCGCTTACAAAGAATTTGTCAAAAAGCACTTGCTAGCTTCACTTTGGAACACTTTTTTATTACAGCACACAAGGAATTCTAATCATGTTCCATCTCCAGGAAACAACTCAATGACTTCACCTTAACATAAAACACACACATGCACACACAAACCTGTGGGGTTTCTTTACTTCCTAGCTTCTTTAAACACACTAAAACATCCACCTTGAGGTACTTATCAGTATTTATCATAACACTTCAGATGTTAAAGAATCCATGTTGATACAACATCAAATTCAATCTTCAGCTATCATACCAAACCAAGAAGTGGCCCTCTAGAGTTTAATTCCTCAAATTAACACCATATCATCACTTAATCAAATTCACACTAAAGTATTGGCCTATCAATTGTAACACTAGGAGATAATTTAATTAAATGATAACAGCCTAGAGGCATCAGGGTCAAGTGGTCAGTAGATTATATTTAACTTCTATCTATCTCCCTATGGCTAAGTTCAATACTCTCTGGACAATGAATACAGATACTCAGGTAAAATCCGATCCTCTAATATCAAACCTAAAAAAGTAATTTCTTTACTCTAATTGATACTTTCTATTACAAATTTTAAAATTAAACGAAAACAATTTTTTCAAAACTACTTATTTGATAAATCAATATAAAGCAACCATCTGTCACATATATCATGTATATCCCCTGCAGAAAAAAATCTGTACCTAATAATCTGCTATACAAATATAAGAGATGTTTTAGACTCATATAAGGAATTTTTACCACTGTTTAAAAACAAATTCACATAGCTTTAAACATATTTTAATCCGTTTCTTGTTACCTCTTTACCAGAGCTCTTGTCACCTTTAAAACAGAGCTTTTGTCTTTACTGAGCCATTGTCAACTCTAAACACTAAGTCCTGTCACCTCTTTACCTGAGCTCTCTCACCTTTAAAATAGAGCTCTTGTCTTTAACCCGAGTTCTTGTCAACTCTATCCATTGAGTTCTGTTATTACTTTACCCGAGCTCTTGAGCTCCTGTCACCTCATAACTAGAGCTCTTATCACCTCTTTTTCTGAGCTCTTAGCAATCTATAAACCTTGATTCTTGTTACCTCTTTTTTCCGAGCTTTGTCAACTTTTGAACCGAGCTCTTAATAGAGCTTGTCACTTCTTCATGAATTATGGGCTCTGTCACAACTTATCTGTGTCAGGAAATCAATTCATTGCTCATTAGTAAAGAACATTGTTACTTTCACTTGCAAGCTGGACACGAAGCCAAATTCTGCTTATGTGTTTGCATCTTTTCAATTACAAACCTAAAATGTTCTCTTTTACAGCTCTTCCCGACTTTTCCTAAGCAATGTTACCTCTTAGCTACAGCTTTATAGACTTTTAACACATATAATCTCTGCAGCCCAAGAATTGAAAGAACATAGTACAATGAAAGATTTTACATACCTATTTCCTATGTAAACATCCCTCTGACAAGTCAAAATTTAATCCAAATATTTTGCACACAGAACTTTTTATCAACACTTAGTCACAACTTCTTCACAAGTGAACTCACATAATCCACTTTATGCTTGAATACCAGCAGCCTGCTCAATAGAACAAAAACAAAATATTACTGTTACAGCTAAGACACCACTATCAAACCTAAAACATACCACTCAGTTACACCTATGTTTTTCCACATTAAGCACAAAAAAAAAAATCCATACTGTTTTCTCAAAATTTGCAATTTAACCTGGTGTACTGCACAACTTACAACATTAAATCTTGATGTTTCCCAAAAGGAAACAACAATTGTTAACACAAAGAACTAGGGGTCCATCTGTTAGGATAGTGTTTCACATATCCTGACAGGGTTAATTAATCAGCCTCCACAAGTGGGTTACATAACTTTTCCGAATATTTCTAATTATTTCTTGTCTGTTATCTAGCGACAGCTGCAGGCGGTAATATATTCCCTCTCATTCTCCCAACAGCAACTTGTGCAGTATTTCACTGTACATGTGTCTATTGTTTATTTTCAACATGGTAGCAACACTAATCAAAGCACTGAAAGCACTGGAGGGTCAATTGTGAAAAACACTTAAAAGTTAACATGTTGGTTTTGGACTGATTTTTTTCCTCTTGATTGAGGTTAAGTGTATGATTGTGTATCTTGTCTCCTTTGTTCATTTTTACATAGTTTACATTTGTTTGTATTACAAGACTACTAGTATACCCTATCATACAAAAGTTGTAATTTCATATCGTAACCTTAGTGCAGTAACGGGTTAAGTCCTTCTAAACTTAATATGAGTTAATCATTTATTGCACTAAAGTGATGATATATAGACTAAATGTATTGCAGGAGTCAGAGATTTAAAAAGTGTTAAAAATGAGCCCACAATGCCTCAGTGTGGGAGTTACATTGTAAATCTGTGAACTGCTGAATTTCTTAAAATAGACTTGCCCAGCTTCTATTTCTGACACTGTCTATTAACAGTTTTGGGGATATCAAGATGAAAATAATATGAAGCCTGGTCATGCAGACTGCAAGGATATGCTAGAGCTTGGTCACACTACATAGAAGTGCAGGTTTGCTAATGGCTCTATACTGATGGTGAAGACCTTTAATACTTCCGGCTCCAGCAGAATAAATGGTTACGTATGTCTTAAATCATGGAATGATAATAAATGTACAGTATTCTTTTCATCACATACCGGAATTTTAAATCAAAATACCAATTACGCCCATTTGGTTCAAAGAAGTATACCCCTTATTATGTCTTTGGTACCCAAGGTTCATACATAATATCTTTCTTAGAGATTCAGATCTATAATCTTGCACTTACAAATCTCAGCAACAAGGAAACCATCACCTTGTTAAATCAAAGAAAGAGATATAAAAAACCTACAATGTGAAGATTTTAACAGCTGCCCTGAAACATAAAGACATGGCGCATGGGGGTATTACCTTGGTTTTATTTTTTTTGCATTATAACCAACTATAACATGTGCTTACAGTCTTCGCCTTAATTTTTTATCAGCACTAGCCCAGTCGGGCTAGCAGCTTACAAATTTCACTAGCCCAAACACATTTTAACTAGCCCGAACCAAAATGGTATTTTTTGCATACATTTTGTACAAAAATAACACTTTCTATGTTTTATATACCATTTAACATTATTAAAATATCAACTAATCAACTTTTCTTCCTTTCATTATTTAAATAAGAAGAGTTTAAACTACATATGAAAAGAAGATATTTTGATATTTCTGTGGCGTGGCATTGTCCACAGACACTGAAAAAATATGTTTAAAAACTGAAAATACTCTTCTCCTCGTTTACTGTAACCATGTCGGCTGATATTTGCATTGACGACATATTTATTTTCCTTTTCGTATTACTTTTTTATTTTTGGTGTGTTCCTTTTTGGCTTAGTGCCTTCAAAATACAAGAGAAAAGACATATTGTGCAGCACGAGATGACGCCTAATAAATGTCTAACAATCAATAATATTTCATAAGTGTTTTAAGTTCAATAAAGCTGCAAATAATTTTTAGGGCCAAGGTGGTTTACCCATCAAAATCTAGAGTAAAATGAAAATTCTGGGGTAAAATTTATAAAAAGAATTTGCATTGTTTTGTTATCAAATTCCATTGCCTTCTAAAAAGTTCCTTTCTTTACATAAATCAGACTGACTTATATAATAAAATGTTGATTCAACATTAAATAATACAAAACTTGCTCTGTTAAGGCAGGCTTCCCTAAACTAGGGCTTGTTAAGGTTACACAGCAAATTAATGACAAGACTAATTTTTTGTTGCTGACATGTTGTTGTTTGAATGTGTCACATTCTTTTACAATCAGCTACATGGTCAGCATGAGGCTTTATTCATACTCTATTTCTACAGTCTACATTTTAGTGCCGCTCTTTGGTTTTGATTATTTATGATTAAAATTAGAATTAATGAAAAATAAATATAATAGAATTAAAACTTTTATACACAAAGAATTAGTCTTTGAGGAAATTGTCCGTAACTGTAAACTTGGTACGAAAATATTGAGTACAAAACTGCAGATGGCAAGGGAGAAATATGTTTTCCAATAACTAAAGTGGCAAGTACAACATTTTTCTTTATTTTGTATCAAAAACATTATAATACATGTCTAAACAAATTAGGTTTAGTCCTACGATGATTACACCAAATTGAACTTTATCAATAATTTCATTTCAGAAACTTCCAAGAGTTACCTTCCCTTTTTACTCGATGTCACTTCCTGCTACTTTCGTTTTCAACTTACAGCAGTGTTGACAATAGTACTTTTAGTTTTCCATCCAATTCAGCAGAAATATATTGTATTTTCATAAAGCCAAAACATTGCTATCTGAAGCTCTGCATATTTCCAACATTTTCTTAATTTGGATATGAAAAAAGCCCTCGACCAGACGGGCTACCAGCTTGGAATTTTCACTCGACCACCCGCAAATTTACTCCACTCGGTCGTTGGTCGAGTGGGTTAAGTCGAAGACTGTGCTTATATCATATGTTATAACAGCTGTCAACCACCAATCAGATAACAGTCACATATATCTTATCAACAATCTACTGTACATGTATTGCTACTCAATGGTTATCTTTCTGAAAAGTTCCATATACCATCACTGATCCATGAAAAACATTTTTTGGAGAGAATTTTCAGAAATTTGTATTTTCTTATAATAAATGCTGCAAATTTTAGAGTCTAATAGCTTAGAACTTTTCTTCAGCCTCAACAAGTCAATTATAGTGTCAGCATTGGGTAATTAGTTCAAACCTCTGACTGTGCTGTCAGTTCTCTATACCAATTTCATGGATGACATTAACCCTTTGTTTGCTAGCTTCAACAGATTCTTCCCATGCGACCAGTGCAGACCAAGATCTGCCTGCAGTGCCAAATCAACTTTTTTCCTGGTATAAATGATGAATGGTTTTGGCGTTACTGGAAAACAGACTGGTCTATATGAGGTATTTAGTGTGGTAATGGATAACTTTCAAAGTTATCAGGGCCTCTTCCAAAATCCATTAAAACGTCCTGTTGCTTACCTGTATCAAAGCATTGCAAATTCCAGACTACTTTTTTTCACTATCTGTTTATGTGCATATTCTCAATGGCAAAATGTGAATCTCTATTTTTTCCAGCTATAAACTTAAAGGTGTCAAAAAAATAACTGTAAAACACTAAAACTCCATAAATTTTCTGTGAACCAGTTTTTTTTTTTACCCACACCACTAAAGAAATTCCAAAAGAGTTAACCAAGACCTATTCCTAAAAAGGTCACAAGACGGAAAAAAAACCTTATAAAACCACAGAAAAATCCTCAAAATAGTTTACATTGCAGTAACATGAACATGATAAAGCCCATTTTCTATCTTTTATTTTCCAGGCAGGTGAGTTATACACAGGTGAAAGATTTAACAACTTTAAAATCAAGATCAACAATTTTCAAATTTAATTCATGATACCAATTCCTAACTTTATTATTTTTTATTACATTTTGTATTTCTTTATATGCAACAACTAATATGCAACAGAAATATGGATTGATACACTTGAAGCATAAATCTGTGCAATATAATGCATAAAAGCTTCAAATTGACTCAGCCGGAATTCTTCAAATTAAGTATGCATATCCTGTCAATTCAATTTCAATAGAGCAGAAAACTTATATTTTTTATCATTATTACTCATGGTAAATGAAGAGTGTCTTTCATCAAGTGATCCTATGAGTAATTGATGCTAAACTGAAGTTGCTTTTTTGGTTGTATATTTATTACTGTTGTTATCTCCATTATCATCACCATTATCATCTTCATCATTATCATCTCCCCTGATATCATCAACAGCATCATTATTACATTAATTTCATCATTATTAATATAATTATTATTCTCATTATTTTAATCATCATCATAATCATCATGATTTCTAATATTTACATTTTTGTATCATTATCGTTAGTTTAATCATTATTCAATTTATCATTTCATTTTTCTTAAAGTTAAACCTCAAAGGTACAAATTTACCAATTCAAATGTACATGTAAAATTAATTAAAGAAATGTGTTAAAGTTTATTTATATTTCCTTCAATCAGAGCAACATTTCCTTCAATCGGAGCAAAAAAAAATAAAATATTTTGACATGCCAATCATCTTAATTTATTTACAACCTCTCTACCAAATGGCATGTTTTGCTTCCCTTTCTTACTGAAAAAAAAATCTTCAAATAAAATTACCTCCAATTCATAAAACTTTTCTGTTTATTTGATTTACAGAATATCCAGATGTATTTCCTGCCCTTAAAATTAAATCCACACAAGACACTTCCTCAACCTACCACTACAAAAATTCCACAGTATTTAATAATTTCACAAGTACACACACTCACAATTTTTTTTGGAAAGGAGAAAAAACCTGCCAAAGGTAAAGCTTCTGCCAAACTGATCAAGTACACAAAGATGCTTGATGGATAGAAGCTAATGGCAGCTTGGAGCTATAAATAGATTCATTAAGTGTTCAGATGGAGAGATAAAATTTTGGATTATTTTTCCCACTGTTTTATTAGACCTGCTTCCCGGATGATAAAGTTAGATATTTGTTTTTATGTTTTTGATGTGCCAACAGCATTCTAGAGAATGAGGCTGCCTTACTTCTGAAGCTGTTCTAATATGTCTGCATGCTATTTTTATGTTCCTACCTCAATAAAAGCATCAACAAGTGGGCATCACATGACTTTACATTTGACCAATGTCTGGAAAGAAATATTTCCTGATAAGCACAACATTACTTGCCATGAATTCCGAGGGAGAACTGTAACTTATTGATAGTACAAATTTTCTAAGGAAAGACGATTATTCTTAATTTTAAACAGATTAAATCATCCTAAGATCTTGTGAGATTCCTAACTTGTTCTAACATTGACTGTTCTAAATTCGGCCCTGTCTTAAAGTCAATACCACATCTGTTTACATCCCAACCAAGTTCCCTTTAGATATCTGTAAAGATTTTGCTCCTGCAGATTTCTTGCAAATTTAATTTAACATGCTATAAGCAATTAATAATATCACCCTTTAGATACTTATTCTACATGTATCTGAACACAAAGAGACTAGGAAAGAAAAAACAACACGATTTATATATTTAAGACCAGTCCTAAAAGATTAAAACTTATCCTACATGTGGAATTTATTAGCATCATCAGGAAACTTGAAGATTTGAAGATGGTAGTGGGGAGGGGGGAAGCTTGCTTTATTACAAAACTCTTTTTAATATCGTAGATCACGTCTTATCATTGAAAAATATCAATGTTGCCAGTATCCTGCTAGCAATATGATAAACCGCAAATTCTAGAACTTTTTTGAAGTTTTAATGGAAAAGATGTGATACTCATCAGCAAAAACAGAGAACATTATTGTGTTCTCTCCAAAAAACTAAATTTGTCAGATGTTTTCAACACAGATTCATCTGAACATTTATTTAGATTCAAGTTTTAAGTGATTACA
>NW_026858885.1:0-13341 GCF_026571515.1 Ruditapes philippinarum
CAAAAAAACATAACCTAAGTAGAAAAGCCATCAAGTGTCTTTTGGATCCTGTCAGATGCTTCGATTGAAAAACAATGATATCAATCCTATGAAAATAATTTGTAATGGCATGACATTTGCAAATTATGTAAATTTGAATGGACACAAAATATTTGTATTCTCACTAAAGCAGTGACGTCAAAAGATGGTTGCAGCTATATCTTAAATTTGATTAGAAATAACCATCATGCAACAAGTCCAAATGTAGCATTTCACGTTGTCAATCTTATTTAATATGTGGCTATTTCAATGAAACACAATGACAGCATAAATGTTCGAAAAAAGGCAAATGCGTTGCTTCTTTAAATAAAACACATTTTTACAGTATTTGTTAGCTAAATACAAACGGTTACTCCTGAAAAAGAAACACACTTTAGTTCAATATTGTTGATATAAATAGACTATAATAGACTGAAAGTAAAACCGCACACATGGCACTCCAGATATAGGATGTAAAACATGACACAAGTTTAAGCCGATCAATCGTAATGATTGTAATGAAACAAAACATGGATAGTCCTATATATAAGGTTTTTATAATTGTAAAGGAGAGGAACATTATAATTACATAAAAGGCAGAAGTCTTACACATCAATTATCTATCAATTATAGAAAAAATATTGTGTCTCAACACAAAACGAAAACTATTCAAAATAAAGATATCTTTTCAAACAAGGCAGACGTTATATAAACAGTAAGAAAGTTAATCTATAGCATAATTTTCATATCAAACTATAAATGTAAATGTGTACGTTTATTCAGCAATGACAGTTTTCAAATGAAAAAAAATCATGCTCAATATTATAAGTTTCTTTCCAATAGCATATAGACAAAAAATCCCCAGATACAATTGTTCTAAAATGCATAAATGATAGATCATGTGGCTATGTATTAAAACTAGGGTTTACAGCCAAAACGGAGATTAACTGATATTACATTATTATATCATCTAAATAAAGATTGGATGGCAGCAACGTAGGTATGTATGTAGGGTATATCTATTGGCAATGTATCAATATAGAATGACAATTTATTGATGATCATGTGATTGAAGTTATATCGATTATTTGTCCTTTTGCTTTCTGTGAATTTGTATTGCAAACCTTTATGTCCTATTGTCCTCATTATAGTCACAATAAATTGTTATTACTCTTCTTATTGTTGACTCTTGTTGTTTTCATTGTGAAATTGTATTACTATTTATAATAAAAGTAAATAACTTAATTTTTTTTATTACAAATGTTCCTAACTTAAATCATAATAGAACCAACTCTTTTGTTTTTTTCTCAATTTAGCATATGCTGGGTAAGATCATAAATACGTCACAAGATCATCTGACACGAAAATCTTATTTATGTTCTATAATAAATTTTGACGCTTAAAGCAAGCATGCACATAAAATTGAAACAAGAAATAAATCAATTCTCGTCAAATAGTAGCATTGCTTATTTGATGGAGGATTGGAAAAGTGTACGAGAAATATATGCACTAAAAATTTTCACAAACTGATAATTTTTTGTTACCTTCGTGTTAGGGACATTTAAACAGAATCAGTGATACATTGATATGTGTTTTTGTTTGGCTTGGCAATTCTTTTGAATTATATACGAGGGATGTCCGGAAAGTTCATATACTTCTTCATTTTTTACTCTAAAACAATACATACGTTGTACAAATTGTGTCAGCAAAATATATATATCGTATTATCTCCAATTTTATGGGAAAAGTGTTTAAACGCTTTCCAGTTTGGAAATCTGTAATCCTGACTATCAACAGCAGGTATTTTTATTTGCTAAGCATGTTTTCAGAATAGTGCCACCTTTTCTATGTTGTCACTTTTTCAACTATCCAGCACTGTCCGCAGAAGGTCTTGTTATTTTCTTTTGTATTTTCATAATAACATCTACATAAAAATAACTATTTCACAGGCTACAGAGGAAACAAGTACCTGGGACAGTTAGCATTAGTTCTGAGATGATAAACAATTTGTATAAGAATGAACATCTGGATACCCTTCTACACAAGAGGACAATTGGAAGGCTTGTTCCTCAATTTTTTAATAATAATAGTGTTGTGCATCAAAATGGTCCTACAAATTCAGAGGTCTGAGACAGAACTTTCTTTGTCCACAAGCATGATCAATGTCTGAACTTACAGAAATAGGTTCAAAATATGGTTTGTACAAAATGAATGAGGCATATGGATTAATCTCATACATACGCTATTTACGCTACATCGTAAATAACCAGAAACAAATAAAGCCAGTACAAATCTTAAGTGACAGAAGTGAAGAAATATTACTCGGGGGAAAAACAAGTAAACAATAAATGAGAAAAGACTTGACAATATATGTGTGAAAACCACTGAAGATGCCACTATAGTATTCATTACAGTGAAACAAACTCATTTTGTTGATAAAAAAACAAACTTATGTCCCAAAAATTACAACAAATGTTGAGATTACACTAATTTTGAGCACATATTTTCAACAAAAGAATGCAAATGTTTTTTTACCACTTACACCAGTCTCATCATTGGGCTCATTGTGCTAAAAACAGACTATTAAATGCTCAAGTTGAAATAAGTCTTGCAGTGATACACCAGATAAGTACCAGGAGGGCCTGATAGATTTTCTACCTTAAAGTCTCTTTTTCATGAATGCAATGACCTTATGTTAAAAATATTGTTCGCTCAAAGTAATATTTGTAACTCACCAACATATAAAAACCAAGATGTAGGCATTGTGCAGGTTGTTGCCTAACTATTTGTGGAACCGCAGTCCACAGGCATATGCTTCTTTAATGTAGCAGTATATGCTCTTTCTACCGTCAATCAATCCTCTATACAAAGATATAAAAATTGCTTTTTAAACCAAAAGCCCAAAGGGTGTTATAATGAAGCAAAACGACTAAATATTTGACATGAGATGGGGTATCACTTTAGATAAAATGGCTATACAGGAAGAGCTATAAAAATGATTTTGTATTGGGGTAAGATACTGTGGATGGTCCTGTGGACATGGATAAATTTGATGAAGACCCTTATATAAATTAAATATTCAAAAAAGTGAAATTGCGGCTTGGCAACAACATTTTTTACCAATTCCATCTTTTTAAATCATATGATGGGTTTTTCGCTTCCCATTTTGCATCTTTTTTTTCCGTCAAAAGGTGCAAATGTTCTCGAGCATTTCCTTGCACATGGAGGGTCATTTCCAACTGTTTACATATGATATTTAAAAATTATTTACAGGGTTTGCTTGGATGCTGGCAGTACCAATCGTGCTGTTCAATTGATTGCACTTACAAAGTAAAGAGAAAAGTTAAAACTTAACTTACACAAAATATCCATAAACTATGAAACATTATTAATGGACTTTTCACAATATTAAAATCTCCGAATAATATTCAATTTAAGTGGTGACCATAATAATTTGATTTGCACAAGAAAGTTGTACATCAACAATTCATATATAGAAATGGAAACCCTAGGAGTTGAAGCAATCTCATAATCCTATGCGTTTTTCAATAAAAATAAAAAACATTTATTTTAACCAAGTATTAAACAAAGCGCAAATCACCTTGCTGAGGATGACTGTTTGAATAAAGAAATGTTGCATCTCATAAAAAGCGTTATTAAAGTTTTTTGTCTGATGGGTCATTGGTCTGAATGGGTCATACCGGGATATGTCCATCAGAACTCCTTGAACACACACGTGCAATTATTAAGCTGTTTCGAGACAAAAGGCCTTTTTTCAGACTTAAATAATCCACGACTAGTTTGTTTAAAAAAAGGTGGAAATTGGCTAGACACCTTGTTATGGTAAATTAATTTTAGAGATTGGTAAATACAGAAGATGGTATATACTAGTATAAATATACAATGAGTAATGGATTAATCATAGTTCAATACCTTTGAACATTACGTGCGTTCAAATGGCGCCGTATTGTAAAGTTTGTAAACAAGCCTTTCCCAGTAGTACATAAAGTGCCATTTTACGGTTCTATTTATTGTTTTTAAAATTTTTTTTCACGTGTAATGGGTTTGCCCGTGCCGGATTGTCGCACTAATCAAAAATGTAATGGGCTACTTTTATTAAAGCATTCAGAGCTAACAATTGATCAGAATTTACCATGTTATCATATTAATGTTTGCGAACCTTTGACAAATTATGCGAAATATCTCGCACAAATAATTTCAGCAATCAGATCGCTGGTGTAACAAATTTCGGACTACAACAACAACTAAGACAGGAAGTTTACGCTGAATCGAAGCTTCCTGCAAATAAAACAAAAGTGAATATTTTGATTTAAATAATGTAGGAACGGTAAACAGATGAAAAAATTGTTACTTGTCATAATTGTAGATAAACGTATATTCTATGAATTGAAACCAATGTTTATCTCTCTTTAGCAAGTCCGAGTGTAAAATAAGCGGTAAGATCGTACCCACTGTCCGAAAAGGTTCAATACCACATGTAACATTATATATGATAGAATATACGGGTGTGTGTCTGAAAAATTAATTCTTGATAATATTTCGGGCAATTTTGTGTCATATTGGGCATAGATTTATTTTATTTCATGGATTATTCAGGGACTCTGGTGCCAGTGGTATAAGAGTTAATTTCACATCAAAACCATCAAAGATGTTTTATTTTACTGGAAAAGAAAAACATCAATAATACAAGGAGGCCATGATGGCCCTGAATCGCTCACCAGAAATAACTGTTTTTTGATGATGTATAGAAAACTTTTTTCCCAATAAACTAGTAGAAAGACAAGTCCAGGTCAACTTCAACTTGCCTCTCTAGTTATAAGATTTCCCGACACTGATTGTTTTTTCTTTATAGTAAAAATGATAGGAATCAAGTTTGGTGATAATCCATCAATTAATTTGTGATAAAATTTGCCTATGACTGTTTTTCAAAATTGCGATCTTTCTTTTTAGCTCATCTGTCACAAAGTGACAGGGTGAGCGTTTGTGATCGCTTTTCGTCCGGCGTCCGTCCGTCGTCCGTAAACTTTTACTTTAAATGACATCTCCTCATAAACCACTAAGCCAATTTCATCCAAACTTCACAGGAATGTTCCTTTGGTGGTCACCATTGAAAATTGTTCAAAGAATTTAATTCCATGCAGAACTCTGGTTGCCATGGCAACCAAAAGAAAAAACTTTAAATATCTTCTTCTAAAAAACCCAAAGAGCTAGAGATTAGATATTTGGCATGAAACATCTTCTAGTGAGTGTCTACCAAGTTTGTTCAAATAAAAGCCCTGGGGTCAAAATTGGCCCCGCCCCGGGGGTCATTGACTTTCCTTATATGTGTATAGCAAAAACTTAAAAAATCTTTTTTTGAAAAAAAAAAACCCAAATAACTAGAGTTTAAAACTGTAAAGATCATCTGATATACCAAATGACTGTTATCATGTTTATTACAATTAGGTAGTAAAATTCCTGGGGCACTAATCATGGCCCTGATAAAGATCCAGCCAAAGGGACAAGTGTGTCTTACACGTACTTCCTACATTATCATGTTAATTTCTTGTTTTGCTCAATATTGAACATTGGCTCAAATAACGATATTCTCTTATACGTTTAAGTAAATATTATATTATGTGAGTGTCCTTTGTATACATAAGAGTAAGCATCTCATATAATGTTTTTTTCATAACGTTTTAAGAATGTTTTTTTCTGACATATTATGTATGACATGAATCGATAACCTAAACATTCAAGTTAACTATAAATTAGTTTTCCATGTTACTCATATCAAAAGCATAATGGATATTTGAGAGCTTACAAAAGTCTTTGTGTGCGAATATACTTTTCAAATGTTTTTTGAGATTCGATCCTTGTAATATTGTGGCACTAAAATTGACTTGAATATATCTAACCTTAAAAGCAATTTTATACTTGTTGATTCTGTATCCCTTAAACAATTATGTCAGCATTAATAACTTATAATCTTTCTTAATAGGATCACCAACCTTATGTCAGGTTCTAAAAGGCACCAAAGGTCAGGAATATACTAGAAGTGGCAGAAAAATCAGTCAACAAAGCAGTTGTGCCAGGGTACGATTTAGAATTTACCACACTGCATTCTTTGCCAAATACCTTTGGATAACGATGATATGTATATAACGTATATTACCTGTAATATATAAACGTTTTTCTGCATTTTTATAAGCAACCCCCTGTTTACAACTGATTTATGTGTATAAAGCTAATATATCTGATGCCAAAATAATTGTTTGGATTTTAAAAAAAAAAAAGAATACTTTCAAAATGCCCTGTAATGAAATAATCAAAGCAACAGAAGGCGCTGAATTTGTTTGGGTCTCAGAATGTCAGAAAGGTGAAGGTTTGTGTGATTATAAACCAATTTGTAATTTTATAGTGCCACCAATGCTTTCCAGTGTTTTAACTGTAGTAAATTGGCTATAAGACTAATTGCAACACTGATATTCAATTCAATGTTTATTTGACTTAAACAATTTAAAAAAATGAGTTGACCTTAACTGGGATTTGAACTCCAGACCTCTCGATTCCTAAGCGAGGTTCCTAAACCCCTCGGCCAAGGTTAAGTTATATGCAAACGGCCTGAAGAAAACCATATCATTCTAAATTAGGGTTTGTAACTCTTTATTATTTCGACGCTAAACCTGTTCTTCAACACAGATGTAAATAATCATGTACTATAAGCATGTATATCTATAAAGAATCAAACAATATAAGAAATCTTCGACCATTCAGGAACTATTTTGCTTGAAAATTAATGCGCTGTCATTTGACAATCTTTACGCTGTGATATCCCCTGAATTTTTCGTCGTGTGTTTACATTTAAAGGGAAGTAACCGCTTCAAAAAGCAGACTACTTTTGGCATTTGCAATTAACAGCATCAAAGTCTGAAATTTCGCTACCATTATTTGTTTGGTTTGACAAACAAATAAAAATGGCAATAAACTGCCTTAAAGCTAGTGGCGCATGCACAAAGTTATTGATAAACAGATAAAACCCTATTTAAAATAGCAAAATAATATTTTGTTCCCGAGCATTTTATTCTTTTTACGTACATTTTTCATGTGTATTAAATAATAGAGATATTCTATTACAACTTTCTCGGGAATCAGCCATAAAATAATGGAACCGATATAATTTTACTGTTGATAAATTTTATAAAATATTTCATAAGATATAGAGGATATTTGTTTGTTTGTGTGTAAGATGAAATTTTATTTCATCGAGTGAGCTTTAAAAACAGTATTCTCACATGTGGCGTAGCCACGATTGAGAATACTGTTTTTAAAGTTCACTCGATGAAATAAAATTACATCTTACACAACAAACAAACACATTTACTTATTATTTTATGCTTAAAAACAAGTAAAAACGAAATTTCCATAATTTTAACGTTAATATTAAAATCTGTTTTCCCCATTGAGAGCCCCATTTAGTCTCATTAAAACAAGAAGTCTTGAGCTGAAAAATAAGTCCGCTAATCAACGTTAAATGACGGTGATATTTATTCATTTTATTAAAATAATATGAATGATTGCGTGTTTTAATAATAAAAACAAACAATTCTTATAGGAGAAAAAGTCCAACCATCCATCCATATTTCTGTTACTTACTGCGAATTTATATGGGAAAAATAATTGTGTAAGATTCAGAGGGATATAATTTGGATTTGCAAGTCATACACCTTTTTAAAAGAAAGAAAACTTATTTGAGGATTGTAACAGACAAAAAATAAGTGTTGACAGATGTGAAAACATTCAAAAAAGGAGCTAGGAATATGGAAAACTTGCTCAGGAACGCTGGGTTGTTTACTTATTTTTCGAGTGATGGCTGTCATTGCTTTTCAGTTTTTCATTAAGCATATGGCAGTTATTGCTCGTAGGATACTTTAATATGCCCAAATGTCATCAAGAGCAGTTTTGCATGGGGAAGGAATGTATTTTTCAGACTGTAAAAATCAAACAAAAAAAATTTAGAGACGAAATTTGGTGATTGGAATTTGAATGAATAGAAGTAAGTTTTCTTCTTTTTATTACTTTTGACATTTAATTTATTTATCAATTTCAGCTTTGCTTTTTCTTTACACAGCCTGACATTGTCAGAATTGTCAGCAAGAATAAAATTGAGGTATCACATGGGGAAAATCTTAAAAAAGTAGTTTCGTCATTGAAAAATGTGAAATTATATTTTGATAATTTTCACTGTGAAATTATCAAATATTATTTTTACGGATAAATCAGTAATCCATTGAAAAGCATAAAATATATAGATTTATACCCTTTAACAACATGTTAGTTTATTAAAATCCTGTAAGACAGTAGACCTCAGAAA
Source organism: Ruditapes philippinarum (assembly GCF_026571515.1). Taxonomy (NCBI): domain Eukaryota; kingdom Metazoa; phylum Mollusca; class Bivalvia; order Venerida; family Veneridae; genus Ruditapes; species Ruditapes philippinarum. Next base: position 8,393 of record NW_026858885.1, read on the forward strand.
TATAGACGTGTTTGGTCTATCCCTTGAAGATCTCTATAGCGCACTTTGCAGAAAAAATTACTCCAGACTCTGTTTCAACAAAGGTTTTGTTATCTTTAATTGAATGCAATAACATCCATTTGTGCATGCATAATTCTTTGATTCACTTTGTATCGGATAAGAAATAAATATGCGTCCTTCCATTCAATACGCTAAACTAAATTCTTTGGACATGTAAACATTATCGTTATGGATTCTTTCGATTTATGCTTGCAGAAGTTATAGCAAGAAACCTATCAATTAACTTCCGTAAGCTTCTAATGTATGATTTAAATATACTCTCGAACCATTTTAGCTACACTTTTCGAAAATGACCCTCAAATCAGGCACCGGCGATGTGTAATTTTTCCTGCGTGTTCTGAAACCTATATAAGCTATTCATATAAAACTTGGTAAACTTTTATTATATTGTTATAAGAGGGTGCCATTTCAAAATGGCTGCTAACCGTGTCTGCAGAATAAAGCCCACTTTTCTTTGTCGAAATTTATTTATCTGAGATAAACTAGCATCATTGATCTATCGAATACCAGCTAGCCGTTAACTTATTATAACATTTAGCATCATATTGTTTTGTTTTTATTAGCTCACCTGTCACAAAGTGACATGGTGAGCTTTTGTGATCATATTTCGTCTGTCCGTCCGCCCGTAAATTTTTGCTTTAAACGACATCTCCTCATATTATGACATAAACCACTAGGCCAATTTCATCCAAACTTCACAGGAATGTTCCTTTGGTAGTCAACTTTAAAAATTGTTTAAAGAATTTAATTTCAAGCAGAACTCTGGTTGCCATCGCAACCGAAAGAAAAAACTTAAAATATCTTCTTTTAGAAAACCGCAAGAGCTAGAGCTAAAATATTTGGCACGAAACATCACCTAGTCAGTGTCTACCAAGTTTGTTCAAATAAATGCCCTAGGGTCAAAATTGGCCCCGCCCCGGGGGTCGTTGATTTTCCTTATTTGTATATAGTAAAAACTTATAAAAACCTTCTTTTAACCCCCCCCCCCAATAGCGAGAGCTTTAATATTAAGCATGAAACACCTTCTAGTGGATGTCTACCAAGTTTGTACAAATAAATGCTCTGGGGTCAAAATTGGCTCTGCCCCGGAGGGTCATTGATTTTCCTTATTTGTATATAGTACAAACTTAAAATACCTTCTTTTAGAAAACCGCAAGAGCTAGAGCTTAAATATTTGGCAGGAAACATCAATTAGTCAGTGTCTGCCAAGTTTGTTCAAATAAATGCCCTGGGGTTAAAATTGGCCGGGCCCAGGGTCATTGATTTTCCTTATTTGTATATAGTAAAAATTTTAAATATTTTCTTTTAGAAAACCGCAAGAGCTGGAGCTTAAATATTTGGCATGAAACATCTTCTAGTGGGTGTCTACCAAGTTTGTTCAAATCAATGTCCTGAAGTCAAAATTGGCCCCGCCCTGGGGGGTCATTGAATTTCCTTATTTGTATATAGTAAAAACTTTAAAAATCTTTTAAAAACCCCAAATAGCTACAGCTTAGATATTAAGCATGAAACATCTTCTAGTAAATTTCTACCAAGTTTGTTCAAATAAAAGGCCAGGGGTAAAAATTGGCCCCGCCCCAGGGGGTCATTGATTCTCATTATTTCGTAGAGAGTAAAAACTTAAAAAAATCTTCTGTTAAAAAACCAAAAGAGCTAGAGTTTAGATACTAAGCATGAAATATTTACTAGTTAGTGTCTACCAAGATTGTTTAAATAAAAGCCCTAGGGTCAGAATTAGCCCCTCGGGGTGGGTGTCGTTGTTTTTTCCTTAATGTATATAGTAAGTAACTTTAAAAAATCTTCTCATAAATACCCCAAAGAGTTAAAGCTTAGATATTTATCATGAAACATCTTCTAATGGCTGTCTACTAAGTTTGTTCAAATAAAAGTCTCTGGTATAAAATTGGCATTGGCCCAGGGACCTTTATACAGGTGAGCGATTTCAGGGCCATCATGGCCCTCTTGTTTTTACTTATCTTTATATATTTATTTAAGATAACATAGGTATACTAGTCAACTCGACTAGAAAGTTAACATTTCAGGTTAATTATCTTACTCTCTAATAGAAATGGGAAAAATTGTAACTTTAACTACATTGTATGCTTTCGGATCTAATCCTTTTTCAGCATTGTATATTATGTAACTATTGATTGTGTGTAATATATGTTTGTATGAAAATGTTTGAAATAAAATGTTTAAACTAACTACATAGAGGAAAAAGGCAAAATGTTGTGTTGATGAAATGTATTCAGTGAAAATGAAAACAACTTTACAACCCATTTACAGTTGGACACTACGCTTTCCTCTTTTGATTACATCTGACGGGCCAAGTGGGAGACTATATGATGGACAGTTCTTAAAGCCCTTTGGGACTGAATTGCCTTAATGTTTGTCTTCTGTCTTGCTTCGTCGGGCCCTTGTAGGTGATTTTCTTGTTGCTCTGTCTTCCTTTAAGACATCGAGTACTTTTGTTATGGTCATTGGGTTTACTCTTATATGTTTTCTACATGATCATTTTGGTGTTTTACTTATTTAACCTTTTGTAACCATAACAACTGTTAGAATTTCACTTGGCGGGGATTCATTTTATTTACACTGTCTCGTTTATAGGAACATGGTGGGGCTAAGAGCGAGGTTTGGTGCACCATTAACCGGTTTTAAACTCCCCAGTAGTCATTATTATGCTGCTGACCGTTCCAAGGCGGCGCCCCTCTGTGTTCCTCAGATGTATGTCTATGTTGTTTTATAACTGATTTGGTGACACTTTTGCTCGTGTCTCTTGTTGTTTCTCGTCTACGGTAAGTATCTTCCCTTGTCCCTAGTTTTTATTTATTTTATTTCCCCCCCCCCTTCCCCGTGTCCTCATGTCCCCTTCCCCTGTGCCTTTTGACATAATGGGGGCCTTATATTAAATCATTTATTTGTTTTGTTTTAGTTCCTTATAAGTTACTAAATTATGTATTCTGATGTAGTGGTTTGCCTGCCCGTACTCTGCCTTGTGCCCTGTCCTGTTTTTCTTTGGAGTCCTCCTGGGCTCCTTGCCGCTGACGCTTGTTGCTGGGTCGGATGGGGGCTGCGTTCATTGAATGCCGCCTTTCATTCTCGATCTTGTTTATCATATTTTACATAATTTATATAGTATGAAACAGTGCAAAATTACTTTCAACAAGTGATAACCAAGTTTGCAAAATGTGATTCTGAATAGAAATAATTGAAACTGATACTAAAATAGCACAAAGAATAAAAAATGACAAAATTACATAAAGACAAGCAAGAAATACTTCTAAAGTTGACATGAGTTCACTTAAACTTAAGTTTTGTTCTTTAATGTATAATGCTAAAATAGAGAAAATAAGAATCCCTAAAGAAAGCCCAACATGGCAAAATTGAAATGTTGCAGGCTCGGTTTGATTGAGCCTGTTCGTGGACGGTACTGTCAAGTGCAAACTACCGTCCACGCCCCTAGCACCGGCATAAGCAGAATTCAACATTTAACATGAACTGGTACAATTCTGAATTTTGAAACATCCGCAGATGTGTTCATATGGCGGTTATCATGGAACCTTCAATGTGACACTAAGTGCCATTCCATGAAAAGCGGCATATGGTCCCCAAGTAAAAAATGCATGTGCCCTAAACGAGAAAACAATGGGCGGTACTAAATAAAATGGAATTTTGAAAGGGGATCAGAGGTTATGAAGCCTGCATATCACAGATAAGACGTCAAAAGACAAATTTAAAAAGCAGGCCACATTTCCTAAGGGTGATTTAACAGTATTCAAGTGAGGAATACTGGAACCACCCAACAAGAAATAGCCGAATAGAAAAAACTAAATTACCACAAGCACAACAATAATGTCATGCTGAACGATCTTTAAGGATCGGAAATATAACATCTCTGATTGAATGTACGGGGCGACTTTTTACAACCTCCACACAGCACAAACAACGCTGATGTGGCGATCAAATAGAGAAAATAAGAATCCCTAAAGAAAGCCCAACATGGTTAAATTGAAATGTTGCAGGCTCGGTTTGATTGAACCTGTTCATGGACGGTACTGCCAAGTGCAAACTACCGTCCACGCCCCCTAGCACCGGCTTAAGCAGAATTCAACATGAACTGGTACAATTCTGAAACATCCGCAGATGTGTCCATATGGCGGTTATCATGGAACCTTCAATGTGGCACTTCCATTCCATTCCATGAAAAACGGCGTATGGTCCAAAGTAATAGAAAGCGTGTGCCCTAAACGAGAACACAGTGGGCGAAACTAAACAAAATGTTAATTGGAAAGGGGATCAGAGGTTATGATAAATACAGAATCCCTAAAGAAAGCCCAACACGGCAAAAGCCTGCATATCACAGATAAGACGTCAAAAGACAAATTTAAAAAGCAGGCCACATATCCTAATTGTGATTCAACAGTATTAAAGTGAGGGATACTGGAACCACCCAACAAGAAATAGCCAAAGTTATAAAAGATTATAAAGTAAAAAAGATGTAAAATAATTTTAGCCATATCTACATTTATGTAATAAATTCAAATTTATTAACATTTAACTTAGCATTTTACATTATTATAATTATATTATCAGGCTATTCTATATATTATCATTATCTCATATAATACAACAAATACTGTAAATAAGTCTTAGTGAAATACAAGCACCTATCTGTTACACAGTGACAATATCCCATGCACATGAAACATCAGGTTAAACAGTGTGTCCCAGTTATTATTAAAATGTGCTTTCTCCAAGTTAGTAAAAAATATGATAAACAAGGAAAGATGGCGTTCAATGAACGCAACCCCCATATGACCTAGCAACAAGAACCAATGGCAAGGAGCCCAGGCGGACCCCAAACATAAAAAGGACAGGGCAAAGAC
>NW_026858886.1:0-10668 GCF_026571515.1 Ruditapes philippinarum
TCTTCTTCTACAGAACTAATGGATGGATGATCACCAAACTTTGTCTGTAGCAGTCTTGGGTAAGTGTTTTATCAAGTTTGCTCATATTAATTTGATTGGCCCCTTATAGGGGCCGCAAAAGCTAAAAATAGAAATACCTTTAAATGTCTATTTCTAGAGAACTAATTGATGGATGATCACCAAACTTTGTCTATAGCATTCTTAGGAAGTCTTTTATCAAGTTTGCTCACATTACTTTGATTTGCACCTTTTAGGGGCCGCAAAAGCTAAAAATAGAAATACCTTTAAATGTCTATTTCTAAAGAACTAATTGATGGAAGATCACCAAACTTTGTCTGAAGCATTCTTGGGTAGTCTTTTATCAAGTTTGCTCATATTAATTTGATTAGCCCCTTTTAGGGGGCCGCTTAAGCTAAAAAAAGAAATACTGTTAAATGTCTATTTCTACAGAACTAATTGATGGATGATCACCAAACTTTGTCTGTAGCATTCTTGGGTAGTCTTTTATTAAGTTTGCTCATATTATTTTGATTGGCCCCTTTTAGGGGTCTCTAGGGCTAAAAATAGAAAAACCTTTAAACATCTTCTACTTCAGAACCAATTGATGGATGATCACCAAACTTTGTCTGTAGCATTCTTGGGTACTCTTTTATCAAGTTTGCTTATATTTATTTGATTAGCCCCTTTTAGGGGCCACTAAAGCTAAAAAATATAAAAAAAACTTCGAACATCATTCCTTACTGAAATAATTGAAAGATGATCACCAAACTTTGTAGCATTTCTTAGGTAGTCTTTTATCAAGTTTGCTCATATTATTTTGATTAGCACTGTTTAAGCTAAAGCTTAAATACCCCAGGTCATGGCATTTCTTCAAATTATTGTGTAAACATAATTTATGCTCAAATTTAATATTAGAATATATTGACATTCCAACGCTGAAAAGCAGTTGTTTCTGGTGAGCGACTCAGGGCCATCATGGCCCTCTTGTTTTTAGCTCACCTGTCACAAAGTGACAGGGTGAGCTTTTGTGATCGCTTTTCGTCCGGCGTCCGTCCGGCGTCCGTCCGCAAACTTTTACTTTAAATGACATCTCCTCATAAACCACTAAGCCAATTTCATCCAAACTTCACAGGAATGTTCATTTGGTGGTCACCTTTAAAAATTGTTCAAAGAATTTAATTCCATGCGAAACTCTGGTTGCCATGGCAACCGAAAGAAAAACCTTTAAATATCTTGTTTTAAAAAACCATAAGAGCTAGAGCTTAGATATTTGGCATGAAACATTTTCTAGTGAGTGTCTACCAAGATTGTTCAAATAAAAGCCCTGGGGTCAAAATCGGCCCCGCCCCAAGGGGTCATTGATTTTCCCTATATGCATATAGTAAAAACTTTAAAAATCTTCTTTTAAAGAACTCAAAGAGCTATGGCTAAGATATTGAGCATCAAACATGTTCTAATAGGTGTCTACCAAGTTTGTTCAAATAAAAGCCCCGGGGTCAAAATTGGCCCGGCCCCAGGGGGTCATTGATTTTCCCTATATGTATATAGTAAAAACTTAAAAAATCTTCTTTTAGAGAACCAAAAGAGTTAGAGCTAAGATATTAAGCATGAAACTTGTTCTAATAAGTGTCTACCAAGTTTGTTCAAATAAAAGCCCTGGGGTCAAAATTGGCCCTGCTCCGGGGGGGTCATTGATTTCCCTTTATGCATATAGTAAAAGCTTAAAAAATCTTCTTTTAAAGAACTCAAAGAGCTATAGCTAAGATATTTAGCATCAAACATGTTTTAATAGGTGTCTACCAAATTTGTTCAAATAAAAGCCCTGGGGTCAAAATTGGCACCGCCCTGGGGGTCATTGATTTTCCTTATATGTGTATAGCAAAAACTTAAAAAATCTTCTTTGAAAAACCCAAATAGCTAGAGTTAAGATGTTAAGCATGAAACATCTATAAGTGAGTGTCTACAAAGTTTTTTCAAATAAAAGACCTGGGGTCAAAATTGGCCCGGCCCCGGGGGTCATTGATTTTCTTTATATTTGTATAGCAAAAACTTAAAATCTTCATTGAAAAAAACCCAAATAGCTAGAGTTTAGATATTAAGCATAAAACATCTTCTAGTAAGTGTCTACAAAGTTTGTTCAAATAAAAGCCCTGGGGTCAAAACTGGCCCGGCCCCAGTGGTGTCATTGTTTTTAACTATATGTGTATAGTAAAAACTTAAAAAAAATCTTCTTTTAAAAAGCCCAATGAGGTAGAGCTTAGATGTTTAGCATGAAACATCTTCTTATGGGTGTCTACCAAGTTTGTGCAAATAAAAGCCCTTGGGTTAATTTGGCCCTGCAACGTTGGGGGGGGGGGGTGGGGGTTGGGGCCTTTATGCAGTTGAGCGACCTCAGGGCCATCATGGCCCTCTTGTTTTATATTGAATTGACCTTTGATTTTTATGCCCCTCACCGTAAAATTGGGATGGGCTTATAGTGTATAGCATAAATGGGTGCGTAAGTGTAACATGCACATATGTTAAAAAAATTACATACTTAATGTCTTGTCCATAACTTCAGCATGAATGATGGGATTTGAAAATGAAATTATAAGTGTGAAAATACAAAAGTTCCTGTAAATGTTATTCTTAAAGTGACGTAATGCCCATCTAAGTGATACAGTGAGTGACCAGGTGAAAATCAAATTAAATTTATATTTTGCCATTATTCCTTTCAATTTTTATAGCTTTCTTTACATGAATGTTAAATTACTCATGTGGCCCAAAGGAAAAGTCTGTAAATATCCAATGGAATAAACCTCTATGTTTACAAAATGACACGAAAACAAATTTTATGTAAGTTATTCAGCATGTTAAGGGAATATTGGTTATGATATATTTGTATTGTCAAGTATAAGAGTTATGTTTGTTGTTTTCAGGGAGTCTTGGAAAGAGCCATTCCATCCACGAGATCTGATTGCTCTGTCTGCTGAGCCTTTGTTGATTTACCCAACCCATTACTTGGGTGAAGCCCACTATATTTCTGACACAGAATGGTCTGAACTGATCACAGAAAAAACTAACCACAACAGTGCAGAAGAACCCCAAAGATCTCCAACTGCCGATGGTATAGGTGATCACCAAAAAGGAGATCATTTAGGATCCTCTAACAGACAACAGGATGAGTTATGACCCTTGTCTGTCATTTTAAATAAAACAAACGAAATGATTCCTGTAAAATACTAGACTTAATATTGTTCTGTTGGATTTAAAAAAAGAAGAGTTGACATTTTTTCTATTAAATTATCAGTATTAATGTTTACATAAGGCTTGACTTTAACTCAAGAGAGGTCTGTGTACTGTTTGTTAATATAAAGAGGTAAGAGATATGGTATTATCATCACCCTGGTAATTGAAAATGAAAATTTACCCAAAGAAAGACAACAAATCAAAAAGTACAGACGGAAAACAGCATGAGAGGTAATTTTTAAAAAAAGCTTCATTAAATTTCTATTAATGTGTTTGTGGGTGTTTGTTGAACATTTAAGTGTTTTACAGTGAATTTGGGTATTTCTAGTCATTTTACATCTTATTTATATATTATTTTACTATTTTGCAATATATACCTGGGTTATATGTAATGACTGCAGCACGAAATACCCAAATATACCCAAATATTGCCCAAATATACCCAAATATAGCAATATTTATTTTTGTTTGTATAAAATATAGATTATAATGAGAAATAAATAAATATTTATAAAATAATATTACTTAGCCTGCTATAACTTTCATTCATTCCGTTGAAATGGGCAGTTAAGAAAATAAAGTTGTGACATTTGCTTATCTACAATATCACTTCTTTATGAATGCAATTTTAATTCGAGATATGATATTTGTTGTATACACTTTCTTTTTTAAGGTGTAATTTTGTTGAAATTTCATATCATATAGAAGAAGAATGTCCATTTTATTAAAGAAATAGCTTTAGTGGAGTACATATACTGTATCTTGGTTCAAAACACAATGATAGGAAAATGTATATTTGGGTATGTTTGATTATATCTTGGTGAAAGTGTATATTGTATTCATGATTAAAACAGCACTTTTTTAGTATAAAACATTTATTTTTAGTATAATTGGACAATATTTGGGTATATTTAGGCAATATTTGGGTATATTTGGGCAATATTTGGGTATATTTGGGTATTTCGTGCTGCCCATGTAATGATTGTTTGGGAAAGTGTTAGATTTGTCATTGTATTATTGATTTTGTCATACAGCTAGTAACTGTCCCTAAAATGCCAAATTTTACTATACCTTATGTATAGCCTACTCTCATTTATATGTTTTGTAGAGTTAGATATTTTTTCACAAATTTGTATCTTGTTTTCATATGTGTGTGTGAGGGGGGGGGGGTATTGATCTGATTTGTGCGAAAAAAAACCTCAATCTGTGCCTGACATAGTGCACATGGTCATGGGTTTCTTACATATTTCTATTCTTAGACTAGTTCAGCTACCAAGAGGCGTTATGACCTCAGTTATCATGTAAATCCACCACCCCCAGCCCCCTGACTCCCACTAAAGAGGTTAACATGAGATTTAAATTTTTATTTGAAGCACGAAAGTTTTTTGAAAATTTCTTATTGTACAATTTCTTTGCACATTTTTTGCATGTATATGTTTTCTTCACCACTTTTTATAGCATATCCATTTTGTTATATCTCAATATTTGCATGATTTTTTTAATCACTTTTGAAAGAATTATCATATTTTGATATAATGTATGCATGTATGTGAATCAGTGGTTACCTGTAGCTGCTATTTGTATTTTGATAAACAATGAGGATCTCCACTGTGGTCCGAAAGCCAACAACAAGAAAATTTGAATTTCTTACAATTAAAGTAACAGGGGCACTTGTGATGAAAAAATAGCCTAAAGAAGTATACTTAGATTTAAATCTAAAACTGATTTTTTTTTGTGTGATTTTAACACTAACTTACGTAAAAGATTTGGACACATTCATTTCATTTCATTTTTAGCTCACCTGTCACAAAGTGACAGGGTGAGCTTTTGTGATTGCTTTTCGTCCGGCGTCCGTCCGTCCGTCCGTAAACTTTTGCTTTAAATGACATCTCCTCATAAACCACTGAGCCAATTTCATCCAAACTTCACAGGAATGTTCCTTTGGTGGTCACCTTTAAAAATTGTTCAAAGAATTTAATTCCATGCAGAACTCTGGTTGCCATGGCAACCGAAAGAAAAATCTTTAAATATCTTCTTTTAAAGAACTGTAAGAGCTAGAGCTTAGATATTTGGCATGAAACATCTTCTAGTGAATGTATACCAAGTTTGTTCAAATAAAAGCCCTGGGGTCAAAATTGGACCCGCCCAAGGGGGTCATTGATTTTCCCTATATGCATATAGTAAAAACTTAAAAAATCTTCTTTTAAAGAACTGTAAGAGCTAGAGCTAAGATATTTAGCATGAAACATCTTCTAATGAGTGTCTACCAAGTTTGTTCAAATAAAAGCCCTGAGGTCAAAATTGGCCCTGCCCCAGGGGGTCATAGATTTTCCCTATATGCATAAAGTAAAATCTTAAAAAATCTTCTTTTAAAGAACCCAAAGAGCTAGAGCTAAGATATTTGGCATGAAACATCTTATAGTGAGTGTCTACCAAGTTTGTTCAAATAAAAGCCCTGGGGTCAAAATTGGCCCCGCCCTGGGGGTCATTGATTTTCCCTATATGCATATAGTTAAATCTTAAAAAATCTTCTTTTAAAGAACCATAAGAGCTAGAGCTTAGATATTTGGCATGAAACATCTTCTTGTGAATGTCTACCAAGTTTGTTCAAATAAAAGCCCTGGAATCAAAATTGGCCCCGCCCCAGGGGGTCATTGATTTTCCCTATATGCATATAGTAAAAACTTAAAAAATCTTCTTTTAAAGAACCCAAAGAGCTAGAGCTAAGATATTTAGCATGAAACATGTTCTAATGGGTGTCTACCAAGTATGTTCAAGTAAAAGCCCTGGGGTCAAAACTGGCCCCGCCCCGGGGGTCATTGATTTTCCTTATATGTGTATAGTAAAAACTTAAAAATCTTCTTTGAAAAAACCCAAATAGCTTTAGTTTAGATATTAAGCATGAAACATCTATAAGTAAATATCTACAAATTAAAGCGCGGGGGTCAAAACTGGCCCTGCCCCAGGGGTGTCATTGTTTTTAACTATATGTGTATAGTAAAAACTCAAAAAATCTTCTTTTAAAAAACCCAATGAGCTAGAACTTAGATGTTTAGCATGAAACATCTTCTTATGGGTGTCTACCAAGTCTGTTCAAATAAACAAATAAAAGCCCTTGGGTAAAAATTGGCCCGGGGGGGGGGGGGGGGGCTATATATAGGAGAGCGACCTCAGGGCCATCATGGCCCTCTTGTTTCAATTTATATTTAAAATGATACTTAGCTAAAGTCTACCTGATTACTTTACCTGTTTATATATCAAGGTTATTGTTTTCTTGTAGCTAATTGCCTATGGATTAATACAAAAGTGTGGTCAATAGCTAATTTAAAACTTTAGATTGAATATTTTATAGCCCTATAATACTGCGTATAAAAACATTTTATAAACCCACTCTCCTGTATAAATAAAGTGTTTAATACCATCCAATGAGAAATGGTTAGTTTTTACAATAACCAAAGAAGAAATTGCTGCACTTTGGCATGTCACTAAATTATCATTACTAGAATTATCAATTACTTTACCATACATTTCCTACAAATTAAATTCTATTGGGTGTTTTCTTCTTTTTGATTTAATAAGCATATTGCAGATTTATTATGCCCCCATTTGGAAGAAAAGGGGGTATATTGCTTTGCACTTGTCGGTCCGTAGACCAAATGGTTTCCGAGTGATAACTAAAGAACCCTTAGGCCTAGGAACTTCAAACTTGGTATGGTGATTGGTCATGACCAGTAGATGACCCCTATTGATTTTTGGGTCAAGGGGTCAAAGGTCAAGGTCACATTGACCTTGAAAGCAAAAACGGTTTCCGATCAATAACTAAAGAACCTTAAGGCCTAAGAACTTCAAACTTGGTATGGTGATTGGTCATGATCAGTAGATGACCCCTATTGATTTTGGGGTCAAGGGGTCAAAGGTCAAGGTCACATTGACCTTGAAAGCAAAAACGGTTTCCGATCAATAACTAAAGAACCTTAAGGCCTAGGAACTTCAAACTTGGTATGGTGATTGGTCATGACCAGTAGATGACCCCTATTGATTTTGGGGTCAAGGGGTCAAAGTTCAAGGTCACATTGACCTTGTAAGCAAAAACGGTTTCCGATCAATAACTAAAGAACCTTAAGGCCTAGGAACTTCAAACTTGGTATGGTGATTGGTCATGACCAGTAGATGACCCCTATTGATTTTGGGGTCAAGGGGTCAAAGTTCAAGGTCACATTGACCTTGAAAGCAAAAACGGTTTCCGATCAATAACTAAAGAACCTTAAGGCCTAGGAACTTCAAACTTGGTATGGTGATTGGTCATGACCAGTAGATGACCCCTATTGATTTTGGGGTCAAAGGTCAAGGTAACATTGACCTTTTAAGCAAAAACGGTTTCCGATCAATAACTAAAGAACCTTAAGGCCTAGGAACTTCAAACTTGGTATGGTGATTGGTCATGATCAGTAGATGACCCCTATTGATTTTGGGGTCAAAGGTCAAGGTCACATTGACCTTGTAGGTAAAAACGGTTTCCAATCAATAACTAAAGAACCTTAAGGCCTAGGAACTTCAAACTTGGTATGGTGATTGGTTATGACCAATCAGATGACCCCTATTGATTTTGGGGTTAAGGGGTCAAAGGTCAAGGTCACATTGACCTTGTAGGTAAAAACGGTTTCCGATCAATAATGAAAGAACCCTTAGGCCTAGGGACTTCAAACTTGAGATGGTGATTGGTCATGATCAGTAGATGACCCCTATTGATTTTGGGGTCAAGGGGTCAAAGGTCAAGGTCACATTGACCTCTTAGGTAAAAACGGTTTCCGATCAATAACTAAAGAACCCTAAGGCCTAGGAACTTCAAACTTGGTATGGTGATTGGTCATGACCAGCAGATGACCTATTGATTTTGGGGTCAAGGGGTCAAAGGTCAAGGTCACATTGACATTATAGGTAAAAACGATTTCCGATCAATTTACTAAAAATGCTTAGGCCTATGAACTTCAACCTTTGTGTGATGAATGGTCATGACCAGCAGATGACCCCTATTGAGTTTTAGGTGAAGGGGTCAAAGGTCAAGGTCACATTGACCTTGTAAGTAAAAACGGTTTCTGATCAATAACTCAAGAACACTTAGGCCTAGGAACTTCAAACTTGGTATGGTGATTTGTCATGACCAGCAGATTACTCATATTGATTTTGGGATTAAGGGGTCAAAGGTCAAGGTCACAATGACCTTGTAAGTAAAAACGGTTTCTGATCAATAACTAAAGAACGTTCGTCCTAGGAACTTCAAACTTGGCATGGTGATTGGTCATGACCAGCAGATGACCCCTATTGATTTTGGGGTCAAAGGTCAAGGTCACATTGACCTTGTATGTTAAAACGGTTTCCGATCAATAATGAGAGAACCCTTAGGCCTAGGAACTTCAACCTAGGCATGGTGATTGGTCATGACCAGCAGATGACCCCTATTGATTTTGGGGTCAAGGGGTCAAATGTCAAGGTCACATTGACCTTGTAGGTAAAAACGGTTTCCGATCAATTTACTAAAAACGCTTAGGCCTAGGAACTTCAAACTTTGTATGATGATTGGTCGTGACCAGCAGATGACCCCTATTGAGTTTTGGGTCAAGGGGTCAAAGTCATGACCAGTAGATACTTTATAACCCTTATTAATTGTTTGATCACTGGGTCAGAAGTCATGCATTATAACCTTATCACATGACTAATTGGCTGCTGATAGGGGGCATACATGTTTTACAAACATATCTTGTTAATATGTATATTTGTCTGGAATTAATCATTTACTGACTATAAATGTACCCATTCTGGTTTATGGTGGTACAATATTCATCCTTACGGACTAAATATTGGATAAATGGTCATTTTATACATCATTTCAATAGTATTTGTGGCGAAGTCTGTTAATAAGATAAGGAAAATAAATCATTACATGAAAACATTTAATACACAAGAGCACTTCCTTGCAGTTTTAATGCTCATCTGTTAAAATCCTTAGTTATAGAGGAACATAACTCGAGAAATATTGCTTTAAGAATTATGCCCCTTGTCTAACTGCACATTGATCAGCAAGTATTTCAAGCTCTCTTTCTGTTGATACTTTGTGAAATGTTTCAATAATGAGCTACATCAAAGATTTTGCACATCAATATCGTAGCGATGATAATAGCTGGTCACCGAAACAGGCAAGCTCATAAATGATAAGCGCATAAATACAAATTGGAATAAGTGTTTTTTTTATACCTGATGTCACTCTGTTCCAGAAATTAATTACGCAATGAATTTATAGTTTAATAACATGTTATAAAATTTAATATTACTGAATGCTTTAGGATTGACACCAGACACATTTGTGCTGAAATGTCATTTATTTATTATGCAAATGTTTTGCCATTATTAAAGTTGTTGTAGAATTCACAGAATATTGCAATGCTATGCAATAATTACAATATTAAGATAAGTTAATGCATAATCAGATATCACTGCATATTGAAATAAAAAGTACATTTTGAAAATGAAATTTTGATACAGAAAATGATCGAATTGTGATTCCAGATGAAACCTTTGGGGTGTTTATACATTGTTTTCCATGATATTTTTCATATTTCTGTTTCATTATAGAAGAGTGATTTTCCAGGCATTCAACTGGTCCTCATTTTTTCTACAATTTCTTTTTTATACTTTCCTCCTTTTTTCCTCCTTTTTCATCTTTTTCCTACTTCCTTTTTTCCTCCTTTTTCATCTTTTTCCTACTTTTTTTTACTAAAACCTCCAACTATTCCTACAAATTGCATAAAAACATTATACTTTAGGGGAAAAAACTAACAAAAAAACAATCTTATAAGCAAGCAGTCCAGTGGGCTGTATTTTTTACCTTAATTTATTATGATTGCCAATATTCATGTCCAATATCATCATCCACCCACTTAGCTCAAAAGGGAAAGCACCCACTATGTAATCCAGGAAATAATGGTTCAATACTGGTTCATTAAAATGGTGAGTCATAAATAATTTCTCCTTCACAATTGATCTCACACTTTTAGACTAATGGTCATTCATCTCTCTCCGGTCATTCAGTGGTGGTATTTCATGTGGGATTAGTAGTTGTTCACTTACAAAGAAATATTTATTTTTAACAAATATGAAATATATTTGACTGATGTAGCAAAATTTTTCATCGGTAAAATTAAACTAATCATACCTATTCCATACTTTTTTGCAAGGCCTTTTTCAGCCTAGCCCTTTCATGATTATATTCCAGTTGAACTCAAAATATGTATCTTCAATGACCAAAACACACACTTCAAAATTTATATATTTTTCCTATTTAGATTTTTTTTTTTCAAGTTTTGATAAGAACTTATACAGTTACGGAAGTATGTAATTTAAGTCTTTAGAACATGTTTTAGCTTTCCATAAAACCTTTAATAA